>NC_066582.1:430508158-430808158 GCF_024323335.1 Lathyrus oleraceus
GGACTCTTTACTCGGTTGAAAAGTATTTTTTTTGGAAAATTTAACTTAGAACGGTTCCATGCTCAAATACTATTATAGCTAAGTCATTTTTCCTTCTTTGATTTGTTTTGTAAAAGTTTCCATAATTTTAAATTTATACAAAACAAATATCATAAACTATTTTTTCAACACAACGTCAACAAAGAGAAAAATCCATATACTCTAGAGTAAAGCGTAAAACTTTAATGGAGACATAAAACTTCTAATGTGAAGGTGATGCATACATAACAGATTCCAAAACCCTAAAACACGTCGGAAGCATATAATCAAAGACATCAAGTCTGGAACCCTTAGGTGATGCACAAATCTAGACATCATGAAAACCTCTAACGCGTTAATAGAGCGAAAATGGCTAACACACTTTGGCACTTAACCTCTATATATTCAAGTCGGTGACACCCTTAACAAATGTCGGCATTGAACCAAAATTTCATTTGGGTTAAGCATATAGAGCATTCCTTTGGCCGAATTTGGCTCCTGGAAGGCCTAGATTAACCATATAAATATCCTGAAATCCTCCACATAAGTTTACATAATAATCTCCTAAGTTTACCTCACTCATAAGTTTTAGTCATTTTATTGTGTAACCAATTCAATCAACCAATCTTTCATGCACACACACAAGTACCACAACCAATAACATGTGTAGCACACATTAAAGTCCACAAGATGATATAACATGCTACAAGGTCCATAGGCAAGGTTATCACTCAACCCGCCACAATCTCACTCATTAATCGGTCATTTTAACCTAGTCGGAATTCTATGTTAAAACATACACAAACTCATATAAATAGACCGATTAATGTTAATCTAATGCATACACATCATGTTATATGTTATAATGCATCCAAGGTGGTTTAGAAACATGAAATAAGTGGTTTTTGGCAAAACAAGGATGAACCAATCGATTGCACTTGGAGCCAATCGATTGCATGAAGTTTTTGTAACGTATTTTTCACAAAATTGACAGGACCAATTGATTGGCCTGCCATGTCAATCAATTGACATCAGCAAAATCATGTTTTTCTTCACAGATACATGAACCAATCGATTAGTTCTGCAACTTTTATGCAGCCAATCGATTGACACCTGCAGAAACACCAAACATACCTCCTTTAAACTCATCCTTTGACATTCTTAATCACTCTAAGTCATGGCAATGCATGTACCAACATAAGCTCATATGAATCAACAAAATAATCCACACAACATAACATCTATTCATATGGCAACATGAAATATCCCAAACAACATACAACAACAACAACATGGCACCAAGCGAAGTATGAACACAACAAATACATTATGGATTCTCACAAATCCTAACTCCCAAAGCATAGATTAATTACCCCCAAAGGCTAAATCTATCTAAGAACTCACCTTGAAGATGCAGATTGTGGAATAATTGGTGATGATGATGATGAAGATGAGATGATGGTGGAGATGAACATGATCTTCATGAGCTTTTCCATCTTCTTCTTTCCTTCCTCTTCTTATCTCAGTAATATATTTTCGTGCATTACAAGGTTGAACGACTAGTAGTTAAGAAACATATATCATTTTGAACAATATTTCACTACTTATTAGCTATGAATTGGTCCCAAAAAAAGTTAAGTATTCATTAGACAAAAAAACATTTGGTTAAATAATTTATCTTTTAAAATTTCGCAAATCATTGTCATAAAGGCACATATTCTATTCGAAGCATTATCGGACCTTCTGATAACCACGCCAAATCCAAATTTAGAGTCCTCCATACAAATCCATTGAAGCATTTGAATACGAGATTCAAACTCTTGATTGTTTCTAAAGTCGTTGGCAACATCTACCACCTTCACAATAAAACCTTGAATATTCGAGAGAAACAACCAAACCTTGGACATTCAAAGAAACAACTTGTTTTGATAAAACATCATGGTGCACCATATCTAATAAAAACAATTAAAAGCATAAAAGAACATAAGCGCTAGTACTGCTGCACAATGACTTCGGAAATGAAAACATAGAAATTCTGAAATGCATCTTCCGACAAGTTCATATAAGTTACAGAGATACATTTACGAACACGACGTAACTTTTTGATCGTGATATTATGAGTCTATCGAATTATCTAACTGCAAGTATACAGTCTATCGTGGAGTTTCAAAAGATATAGATCCCATAGAGACCTAATTGTCAATCTATCGTTTATGGTTGCTATGGTGTTTATCTAAGGCAAATTAATTAAGCAAAGGAGAGATGAAATAAGTAACTTTAATATTTTCAAACAAAAAATATTGGAATGTGACACTCATCAAACAACAGTATTCTTGATTGTTTCTAAATAGGATTATTGTACGGGGCAATATTTTCTACTTTGAAAAGAATATAATTGAACAGGAGCTGTCGCTTTCGCGTATTCATAACCAAATTTGACTCTTTAATTTATATAGTCCACTATCACATTTGACCGACACTTATTGCGTTAAAGTAGTAATTCCTTTTTTAAGAAACCAGACTCTTTACTAAGTTGAAAACTAATTTTCATTGGAAAATTTAACTTAAAACGGTTCCATGCTCAAACACTATTATAGCTCAGTCGTTTTTCCTTCTTTGATTTCTTTTGTAAAAGTTTCCGAAATATCAAATTTATACAAAAGAAAAATATATAATAAACTATTTTTTCAACACAACGTCGATAAAGTGGAAAATACATATACTCTAGAGTGAAGCATAAAACTTTAAAGGAGACATAAAACCTCTAATGTGAAGGTGATGCAAACATAACAGATTCCAAGACCCTCGACCACGTCGCCTCTAATGTGAAGGTGATGCAAACATAACAGATTCCCAGACCCTCGACCACGTCGGATTCACATAATCTAGGACATCAACTCTGAAACCTTTAGGTGATGCATAAATCTAGACATCTTGAAAACCTCGAACGCGTTATTAGTGCAAAAATGGCTAATAAAACTTTGGAACTTAACCTCTATATAGAAGTCGGTGACACCCTTAACAAATGTTGATATTGAACCAAAATTTCACTTGGGTAAGCATATAGAGCATACCTTTTACCGAATTTGGCTCCTGGAAAGCCTAGTTAAACCAGATACATATCCTGAAATTCTCCACGAAGATATTGGGACAACAACCCCTAACATGATTTTGGGAAGAAACAGGTAAATATCAAACTAACGTGTTCAATTTTTTTAAATTGAAAATACTTAAGACATTTTGCATAAAATAGACAAAATTGTGCATTAATAATGGAGCAAAATCACTTTTATAAATAATATATATTCAGATTTTTTTTCAATTATTAGTTTATCATAACCATTAAAAAATATTACATTACTAAAGAGATCATATATCAAAATAATTTGAGGTTGCTTCCTTTTTCAAAAATTACTCAGATTTTCTAAGAGAAACTTTCTTCTCTTTAAGAGCTCCGATATTTAACAAAAACATGTTAATGTGAGATAGTGTTTGTGATGCTTTTGTTTTTTTGTTAAGGATGTCTCTTTGTTTCTATTAAATATTACTAGATTAATTATAATATATATATATATATATATATATATATATATATATATATATATATATATATATATATATATATATATATATATATATATGAAATTTCTTTTTATTTGTATTTTGACTCATAAATAAACCAAGTGTAAATGAAAAAACATTTATTAATTTTATTTAGAACATTGAAAACAAAGTCTAATTATTCAAACTAAGAAATTCTTCAAATTTATATGAATTTTTATTACAATTTAGTTTAATAATTATTTGTTATTAGATAGAACTATCAAAAATATTTTAAAAAATATAAATAGTTAGGAGATAACTTGAAATCGCTAAGGATGTTAAGTTAAAATTACCATATTATTTTTAGTTTATGAATTGTCATTTTTATATCTAGTAAATATTTTTTAATATAATTAAAAAAAATAGAGAATCTAAAGAAAGTAGAGAAAGAGGTTAGACAGTTACATAATAATTGCGTGAGTATGGGAATTGGGTTTTTTCACGAGTAGTGGGGGTTTTTTATTTTGTTTATATGTATCAAATTATATTTATTTTATAAACTTTGTTAATAACGCTAATAATTATGTAATTTAATTAAAGAAAAGAAAGAATTAAAAGAATGTGGAAAAAGAGGTTACATAGGTACATAATAATTAAATAAAAATTAAGTGAAAAGTAGGTGTAGATTTTGAAGAAAAAATTCATTGAGGAAATTATAAGATTATAATTTCTATACTAAAGTATAATTTTGATTATTAATAATAACTCAATAATATATTTTCGTGCATGACAAGGTTGAACGATTAGTAGTTAAGAAACATATATCATTTTGAACAATAATTCACTACTTATTAGCTATGAATTGGTACCAAAAAAAAGTTAAGTATTCATTAGACAAAAAAACATTTGGTTAAATAATTTATCTTTTAAAATTTCGCAAATCATTGTCATAAAGGCACATATTCTATTCGAAGCATTATCGGACCTTCTGATAACCACGCCAAATCCAAATTTAGAGTCCTCCATACAAATCCATTGAAGCATTTGAATACGAGATTCAAACTCTTGATTGTTTCTAAAGTCGTTGGCAACATCTACCACCTTCACAATAAAACCTTGAATATTCGAGAGAAACAACCAAACCTTGGACATTCAAAGAAACAACTTGTTTTGATAAAACATCATGGTGCACCATATCTAATAAAAATAATTAAAAGCATAAAAGAACATAAGCGCTAGTACTGCTGCACAATGACTTCGGAAATGAAAACATAGAAATTCTGAAATGCATCTTCCGACAAGTTCATATAAGTTTCAGAGATACATTTACGAACACGACGTAACTTTTTTATCGTGATATTATGAGTCTATCGAATTATCTAACTGCAAGTATACAGTCTATCGCGGAGTTTCAAAAGATATAGATCCCACAGAGACCTAATTGTCAATCTATCGTTTATGGTTGCTATGGTGTTTATCTAAGGCAAATTAATTAAGCAAAGGAGAGATGAAATAAGTAACCTTAATATTTTCAAACAAAAAATATTGGAATGTGACACTCATCAAACAACAGTATTCTTGATTGTTTCTAAATAGGATTATTGTATGGGGCAATATTTTCTACTTTGGAAAGAATGTAATTGAACAGGAGCTGTCGCTTTCGCGTATTCATAATCAAATTTGACTCTTTAATTTATATAGTCCACTATCACATTTGACCGACACTTATTGCGTTAAAGTAGTAATTCCTTTTTTAGGAAACCAAACTCTTTACTAAGTTGAAAACTAATTTTCATTGGAAAATTTAACTTAAAACGGTTCCATGCTCAAACACTATTATAGCTCAGTCGTTTTTCCTTCTTTGATTTCTTTTGTAAAAGTTTCCGAAATATCAAATTTATACAAAAGAAAAATATATAATAAACTATTTTTTCAACACAACGTCAATAAAGAGGAAAATACATATACTCTAGAGTAAAGCATAAAACTTTAAAGGAGACATAAAACCTCTAATGTGAAGGTGATGCAAACATAACAGATTCCAAGACCCTCGACCACGTCGGATTCACATAATCTAGGACATCAACTCTGAAACCTTTAGGTGCTGCATAAATCTAGACATCTTGAAAACCTCGAACGCGTTATTAGTGCGAAAATGGCTAATAAAAATTTGGAACTTAACCTCTATATATTGAAGTCGGTGACACCCTTAACAAATGTTGATATTGAACCAAAATTTCACTTGGGTAAGCATATAGAGCATACCTTTTACCGAATTTGGCTCCTGGAAGGCCTAGTTAAACCAGATACATATCCTGAAATTCTCCACGAAGATATTGGGACAACAACCCCTAACATGATTTTGGGAAGAAACAGGTAAATATCAAACTAACGTTTTCAATTTTTTAAAATTGAAAATACTTAAGACATTTTGCATAAAATAGACAAAATTGTGCATTAATAATGGAGCAAAATCACTTTTATAAATAATATATATTCAGATTTTATTTCAAATATTAGTTTATCATAACCATTAAAAAATATTACATTACTAAAGAGATCATATATTAAAATAATTTGAGGTTGCTTCCTTTTTCAAAAAATACTCAGATTTTCTAAGAGAAACTTTCTTCTCTTTAAGAGCTCCGATATTTAACAAAAACATGTTAATGTGAGATAGTGTTTGTGATGCTTTTGTTTTTTTGTTAAGGATGTCTCTTTGTTTCTATTAAATATTACTCGATTAATTATAATATATATATATATATATATATATATATATATATATATATATATATATATATATATATATATATATATATATATATATATATATATATATATATATATATATATATATGAAATTTCTTTTTATTTGTATTTTTGACTCATAAATAAACCAAGTGTAAATGAAAAAACATTTATTAATTTTATTTAGAACATTGAAAACAAAGTCTAATTATTCAAACTAAGAAATTCTTCAAATTTATATGAATTTTTATTACAATTTAGTGTAATAATTATTTGTTATTAGATAGAACTATCATAAATATTTTAAAAAATATAAATAGTTAGGAGATAACTTGAAATTGCTAAGGATGTTAAGTTAAAATTACCATATTATTTTTAGTTTATGAATTGTCATTTTTATATCTAGTAAATATTTTTTAATATAATTAAAAAAAATAGAGAATCTAAAGAAAGTAGAGAAAGAGGTTAGACAGTTACATAATAATTGCGTGAGTATGGGAATTGGGTTTTTTCATGAGTAGTGGGGGTTTTTTATTTTGTTTATGTGTATCAAATTATATTTATTTTATAAATTTTGTTAATAAGGCTAATAATTACTGTAATTTAATTAAAGAAAAGAAAGAATTAAAAGAATGTGGAAAAAGAGGTTACATAGGTACATAATAATTAAATAAAAATTAAGTGAAAATTAGGTGTAGATTTTGAAGAAAAAATTGATAGAGGAAATTATAAGATTATAATTTCTATACTAAAGTATAATTTTGATTATTAATAATAACTCAAAAATATATTTTCGTGCATTACAAGGTTGAACGACTAGTAGTTAAGAAACATATATCATTTTGAACAATAATTCACTACTTATTAGCTATGAATTGGTACCAAAAAAAGTTAAGTATTCATTAGACAAAAAAACATTTGGTTAAATAATTTATCTTTTAAAATTTCGCAAATCATTGTCATAAAGGCACATATTCTATTCGAAGCATTATCGGACCTTCTGATAACCACGCCAAATCCAAATTTAGAGTCCTCCATACAAATCCATTGAAGCATTTGAATACGAGATTCAAACTCTTGATTGTTTCTAAAGTCGTTGGCAACATCTACCACCTTCACAACAAAACCTTGAATATTTGAGAGAAATAACCAAACCTTGGACATTCAAAGAAACAACTTGTTTTGATAAAACATCATGGTGCACCATATCTAATAAAAACAACTAAAAGCATAAAAGAACATAAGCGCTAGTACTGCTGCACAATGACTTCGGAAATGAAAACATAGAAATTCTGAAATGCATCTTCCGACAAGTTCATATAAGTTACAGAGATACATTTACGAACACGACGTAACTTTTTGATCGTGATATTATGAGTCTATCGAATTATCTAACTGCAAGTATACATTCTATCGCGGAGTTTGAAAAGATATAGATCCCACAGAGACCTAATTGTCAATCTATCGTTTATGGTTGCTATGGTGTTTATCTAAGGAAAATTAATTAAGCAAAGGAGAGATGAAATAAATAACTTTAATATTTTCAAACAAAAAATATTGGAATGTGACACTCATCAAACACAGTATTCTTGATTGTTTCTAAATAAGATTATTGTATGGGGCAATATTTTCTACTTTGGAAAGAATGTAATTGAACAGGAGCTGTCGCTTTCGCGTATTCATAACCAAATTTGACTCTTTAATTTATATAGTCCACTATCACATTTGACCGACACTTATTGCGTTAAAGTAGTAAATCCTTTTTTAGGAAACCAGACTCTTTACTTATTAGATTTAATTATTAGATTTAATTCATATTTAAGTTTGTTAGATATTAGATTTAAATATTAGATTTGATTCATATTTAAGTTTGTTAGATATTAGATTTAATTATTAGATTTGATTCATATTTAAGTTTGTTAGAGGCTTATAAATAGGGTGTCAATCATTGTAACTTTTAATCCTTTTTGTAGCCGTCATTCTCTTAATAGAATATTCATCTTTTATTCTACCTTTGCACCAACAATTGGTATCTAGAGCTCCGGTTCGGATTCATTGGGAAACACGGGAAACACGAGTGAACGTGAGGTCTTGTGTGTTTGATTTTGATTCTTAGATTCGTGTTGAATCTTGAACAAAATCTGATCAGAATTTTAATTCTGTGGGTTGGGAAACACTGTGTGAGAAATCTGAGTGTATTGTGCAAGGTAGAAAGATGAACGGAAACGGCAACATGAACACCAAACTTCCAGTATTTGACGGTAAAAACTGGAATCGTTGGATGATCCAAATGCGTGTACTGTTCGGTGCTCAAGATGTTCTAGATCTTGTCACTGATGGTTATGTTCCGGTAGCAGCAGATGCGACGGATGAACAGAAAAACACGCAGAAGGAAGTAAGGAAGAAGGATCAGAAAGCATTGTTCTTCATTCATCAATGTGTTGATGTAAATGTGTTTGAGAAGATTGCAGATTCAACGACAGCAAAGGCTGCGTGGGACACACTGGTTAGATGTTATGGTGGTGGCGCATCAGTGAAGAAGGTGAAGCTTCAGTCCTTGAGAAAGCAATATGAGAATCTCAACATGAAGAATAATGAGAAAGTTTCTGAATACATCTCCAGAGTGATTCTGATCACTAATGAGATGAAAGCGTGTGGAGAAACTCTTTCTGAAGAAACAATCATGGAGAAGGTAATGAGATCCCTTACCTGTCAATTTGATTACATTGTGGTAGCAATAGAACATTCCAAAGATCTGAGCACCATGAGAATTGAAGAGCTGCAGAGCAGTCTAGAAGCGCAAGAGTTGCGTTTAACTGAGAGAACTTCTGAAAGGGAAGTAGAGCAGCAGGCTCTGAAAGCAACTTCTGATAGGAGGTATCAGAAGCAGTCAGAAGCCAGGAGAAGATCTGATGGTGGTCAGAAGTCAGAAAGCTCAACCTCTGATAGACAAAAGAATGCTCAGAAGGGAAAAGAGAAGTATGACAAGAAGAAAATCCAATGTTACTGTTGTAAGAAGTTTGGTCACTTTGCTAGAGACTGTTGGTCAAACAAGGAGAGAAAATCAGAAGAAGCAAATATAGCCAGAAGTTCTGATGACGAATCTGTGCTATTGATGGCCTCTGAATCTGATAATATGGATCTGATAAACTGGTGGTATATGGACACTGGCTGCTCAAATCATCTTACTGGAAACAAGAAATGGCTGGTTGACTTTGACTCTGAAAAGAGGACAAAGATCAGATGTGCTGATGACAAATATCTTAATGCAGAAGGTATGGGAAATGTCAGAGTGACTCTGAACAATGGGAAAACAGCATTGATTCAGAACGTGTGGTATGTACCTGGCATCAGAAGCAATCTGATGAGTGTGGGACAATTAATTGAGAAAGGTTTCTCAGTTACCATGAAGGACAATCTTCTGAAGCTGTACGACTGTAATCAGAAGTTGATTATGGAGTCAGAACAGGGAAGGAATAGAACATTCAAGGTGAATGTCAGAACTGCAGACTCAGAATGTCTTAGTGCAACAAGTGCTGAGAAGGAGAGTGAGCTGTGGCACAGAAGATTTGGTCATTTGAATTTCAGAAGCTTAAAACATATGAATTCAAAGAAGTTGGTACATGGAATTCCTGCAATTAAGAAGCCTGAAAAGTCATGCAAAGTTTGTATGGAAGGAAAACAACCACGATTGCCATTTGCGTCAGAAACTGCTCCAAGAGCAAAACATGCCTTGGGAGTTGTACATTCTGATGTGTGTGGTCCATTTCCAGTAGCATCGATGGGAGGGAATAAATACTTTGTGTTATTTGTTGATGAATTCACAAGAATGACATGGGTATCCCTTATTAAGTTCAAACACGAGGTGTTTGATGAATTCAAGAAGTTCAGAATGAAGGCTGAGAATCAGAGTGGTCAAAAGCTGAAGATTCTTAGAACTGACGGTGGAGGTGAGTATAACTCCAAAGAGTTCCAGAAGTTATGTGAGGAGAATGAAATTGAGCATGAGGTTACTGCTCCTCATACCCCTCAACACAATGGTCTTGCTGAAAGAAGAAACCGAACTTTGCTTGATATGGTGAGAAGCATGCTAAAGGAGAAGAAGCTTCCTCAGAAGCTCTGGGGAGAAGCTGTTGCCACCGCAACGTATGTACTCAACCGATGTCCTACGAAGAAGTTGAAGGAAATAGTTCCAATACAGAAGTGGACTGGAGATAAGCAAAGTGTTAGTCATCTGAAGGTGTTTGGTTCTGTTTGCTATAAACATGTTCCAGAAGCCAGAAGACAGAAGCTGGATGATAGAAGCAAAGTGATGATTCTGATAGGGTACCACAGTACAGGTGCATACAAGCTCTATTGTCCAGAAACCAATAAAATTGAATTCAGCAGAGATGTGATTGTGAAGGAATCAGAAGTTTGGAATTGGGATAAGTCTCAATCTGACTCTGATGTTAGAACCTCTGAAGAAAGGTCAGAGTTCAGAATTTCTGAGGTTGGAGTAAACTCTGACGTTGATTCTGATTCTGATAGTGATTCTGACTCTGGAGATGACTCAGAAGATGAAGGTGACTCTGATGATCCAGATGACCCAGACTCTGATGGTAATCCAGATTCTGGTGGCAATTCAGACTCTGGAAATATGCCAGACCCTGAAGATGATCAAAGCTCTGGAGGAAGTCAACCATCTGAAGCTAGAAACTCTGAAGCTCAAGACTCTGAACAAGTTCAGAGACCACAAAGAATCAGAAACATCCCCAGAAGATATGCAGAATTTGACATGCTGCAAGACACTGAAGTAGACTCTGAAGGAGAAGTTATTCAGTGTGCCATGTTAGTAGACTCTGAACCCATAAGTACAGAAGAGGCTCTTAAGCAGAAGCTCTGGCTGAAGGCCATGAAAGAAGAACTTGATGCTATAGAGAGAAACAAGACTGGAAGTTCTGAACAAGAGATAGCCAAGTTCAAGAAAGTTCTGATGAATGAATTCGAAATGACTGATCTAGGCAAAATGACATACTTTCTAGGGATGGAGTTCAGATACTCTGAGAAAGGTATTATTTTGCATCAGCTCAAGTATGAATTAGAACTTCTGAAGAGATTTGATCTGAAGAATTGTAAGATTGCTGTTACTGCATGCCAAGCTGTGTGGATTCTGAATCTATTGCAGGATCTGAAGATTAAAGTAAACAAACCTCTGAAGCTGATGATTGACAACAAGTCTGCAATCAATCTTGCCAGAAACCCAGTGTTGCATGGGAGAAGCAAGCACATTGAGACCAAGTATCATTTTCTGAGACATCAAGTTCAGAGGGGAGTGTTAGAAGTTGTACACTGCAGCACTCAGAAGCAGTTGGCAGATGTTCTGACGAAAGCTATCAAGACTGATCAATTTCTCAGATTAAGGGATGGAATTGGTGTTACAAGTTTTGATGGAATATGAATTAAGGGATGGTATTAGATTTAATTATTAGATTTAATTCATATTTAAGTTTGTTAGATATTAGATTTAAATATTAGATTTGATTCATATTTAAGTTTGTTAGATATTAGATTTAAATATTAGATTTGATTCATATTTAAGTTTGTTAGAGGCTTATAAATAGGGTGTCAATCATTGTAACTTTTAATCCTTTTTGTAGCCGTCATTCTCTTAATAGAATATTCATCTTTTATTCTACCTTTGCACCAACATTACTAAGTTGAAAACTAATTTTCATTGGAAAATTTAACTTAAAACGGTTCCATGCTCAAACACTATTATAGCTCAGTCCTTTTTCCTTCTTTGATTTCTTTTGTAAAAGTTTCCAAAATATCAAATTTATACAAAAATAAATAAATATAATAAACTATTTTTTCAACACAACGTCAATAAAGAGGAAAATCCATATACTCTAGAGTAAAGCATAAAACTTTAAAGGAGACATAAAACCTCTAATGTGAAGGTGATGCAAACATAACAGATTCCCAGACCCTCGACCACGTCGGATTCACATAATCTAGGACATCAACTCTGAAACCTTTAGGTGATGCATAAATCTAGACATCTTGAAAACCTCGAACGCGTTATTAGTGCGAAAATGGCTAATAAAACTTTGGAACTTAACCTCTATATATTGAAGTCGGTGACACCCTTAACAAATGTTGATATTGAACCAAAATTTCACTTGGGTAAGCATATAGAGCACACCTTTTACCGAATTTGGCTCTTGGAAGGCCTAGTTAAACCAGATACATATCTTGAAATTCTCCACGAAGATATTGGGACAACAACCCCTAACATGATTTTGGGAAGAAACAGGTAAATATCAAACTAACGTGATCAATTTTTTAAAATTGAAAATACTTAAGACATTTTGCATAAAATAGACAAAATTGTGCATTAATAATGGAGCAAAATCACTTTTATAAATAATACATATTCAGATTTTATTTCAAATATTAGTTTATCATAACCATTAAAAAATATTACATTACTAAAGAGATCATATATCAAAATAATTTGAGGTTGCTTCCTTTTTCAAAAATTACTCAGATTTTCTAAGAGAAACTTTCTTCTCTTTAAGAGCTCCGATAATTAACAAAAACATGTTAATGAAATTTCTTTTTATTTGTATTTTTGACTCATAACTAAACCAAGTGTAAATGAAAAAACATTTATTAATTTTATTTAGAACATTGAAAACAAAGTCTAATTATTCAAACTAAGAAATTCTTCAAATTTATATGAATTTTTATTACAATTTAGTTTAATAATTATTTGTTATTAGATAGAACTATCATAAATATTTTAAAAAATATAAATAGTTAGGAGATAACTTGAAATCGCTAAGGATGTTAAGTTAAAATTACCATATTATTTTTAGTTTATGAATTGTCATTTTTATATCTAGTAAATATTTTTTAATATAATTAAAAAAAATAGAGAATCTAAAGAAAGTAGAGAAAGAGGTTAGACAGTTACATAATAATTGCGTGAGTATGGGAATTGGGTTTTTTCATGAGTAGTGGGGGTTTTTTATTTTGTTTATATGTATGAAATTATATTTATTTTATAAATTTTGTTAATAATGCTAATAATTACTGTAATTTAATTAAAGAAAAGAAAAAATTAAAAGAATGTGGAAAAAGAGGTTACATAGGTACATAATAATTAAATAAAAATTAAGTGAAAAGTAGGTGTAGAATTTGAAGAAAAAATTGATAGAGGAAATTATAAGATTATAATTTCTATACTAAATTATAATTTTGATTATTAATAATAACTCAATAATATATTTTCGTGCATGACAAGGTTGAACGACTAGTAGTTAAGAAACATATATCATTTTGAACAATAATTCACTACTTATTAGCTATGAATTGGTACCAAAAAAAGTTAAGTATTCATTAGACAAAAAAACATTTGGTTAAATAATTTATCTTTTAAAATTTCGCAAATCATTGTCACAAAGGCACATATTCTATTCGAAGCATTATCGGACCTTCTGATAACCACGTCAAATCCAAATTTAGAGTCCTCCATACAAATCCATTGAAGCATTTGAATACGAGATTCAAACTCTTGATTGTTTCTAAAGTCGTTGGCAACATCTACCACCTTCACATGAAAACCTTGAATATTTGAGAGAAATAACCAAACCTTGGACATTCAAAGAAACAACTTGTTTTGATAAAACATCATGGTGCACCATATCTATTAAAAACAATTAAAAGCATAAAAGAACATAAGCGCTAGTACTGCTGCACAATGACTTCGGAAATGAAAACATAGAAATTCTGAAATGCATCTTTCGACAAGTTCATATAAGTTACAGAGATACATTTACGAACTCGACGTAACTTTTTGATCGTGATATTATGAGTCTATCGAATTATCTAACTGCAAGTATACATTCTATCGCGGAGTTGGAAAAGATATAGATCCCATAGAAACCTAATTGTCAATCTATCGTTTATGGTTGCTATGGTGTTTATCTAAGGCAAATTAATTAAGCAAAGGAGAGATGAAATAAATAACTTTAATATTTTCAAACAAAAAATATTGGAATGTGACACTCATCAAACACAGTATTCTTGATTGTTTCTAAATAGGATTATTGTATGGGGCAATATTTTCTACTTTGGAAAGAATGTAATTGAACAGGAACTGTCGCCTTCGCGTATTCATAACCAAATTTGACTCTTTAATTTATATAGTCCACTATCACATTTGACCGACACTTATTGCGTTAAAGTAGTAAATCCTTTTTTAGGAAACCAGACTCTTTACTAAGTTGAAAACTAATTTTCATTGGAAAATTTAACTTAAAACGGTTCCATGCTCAAACACTATTATAGCTCAGTCGTTTTTCCTTCTTTGATTTCTTTTGTAAAAGTTTCCAAAATATCAACTTTATTAAAAAAAAAATATAATAAACTATTTTTTCAACACAACGTCAATAAAGAGGAAAATCCATATACTCTAGAGTGAAGCATAAAACTTTAAAGGAGACATAAAACCTCTAATGTGAAGGTGATGCAAACATAACAGATTCCCAGACCCTCGACCACGTCGGATTCACATAATCTAGGACATCAACTCTGAAACCTTTAGGTGATGCATAAATCTAGACATCTTGAAAACCTCGAACGCGTTATTAGTGCGAAAATGGCTAATAAAACTTTGGAACTTAACCTCTATATATTGAAGTCGGTGACACCCTTAACAAATGTTGATATTGAACCAAAATTTCACTTGGGTAAGCATATAGAGCATACCTTTTACCGAATTTGGCTCCTGGAAGGCCTAGTTAAACCAGATACATATCCTGAAATTCTCCACGAAGATATTGGGACAACAACCCCTAACATGATTTTGGGAAGAAACAGGTAAATATCAAACTAACGTTTTCAATTTTTTTAAATTGAAAATACTTAAGACATTTTGCATAAAATAGACAAAATTGTGCATTAATAATGGAGCAAAATCACTTTTATAAATAATATATATTTAGATTTTTCAATTATTAGTTTATCATAACAATTAAAAAATATTACATTACTAAAGAGATCATATATCAAAATAATTTGAGGTTGCTTCCTTTTTCAAAAATGACTCAGATTTTCTAAGAGAAACTTTCTTCTCTTTAAGAGCTCCGATATTTAACAAAAACATGTTAATGTGAGATAGTGTTTGTGATGCTTTTGTTTTTTTGTTAAGGATGTCTCTTTGTTTCTATTAAATATTACTAGATTAATTATTATTATATATATATATATATATATATATATATATATATATATATATATATATATATATATATATATATATATATATATATATATATATATATATATATATATATATATATATATATATATATATATATATTTAATTTCTTTTTATTTGTATTTTAACTCATAAATAAACCAAGTGTAAATGAAAAAACATTTATTAATTTTATTTAGAACATTGAAAACAAAGTCTAATTATTCAAACTAAGAAATTCTTCAAATTTATATGAATTTTTATTACAATTTAGTTTAATATTTATTTGTTATTAGATAGAACTATCATAAATATTTTAAAAAATATAAATAGTTAGGAGATAACTTGAAATCGCTAAGGATGTTAAGTTAAAATTACCATATTATTTTTAGTTTATGAATTGTCATTTTTATATCTAGTAAATATTTTTTAATATAATTAAAAAAAAATAGAGAATCTAAAGAAAGTAGAGAAAGAGGTTAGACAGTTACATAATAATTGCGTGAGTATGGGAATTGGGTTTTTTCATGAGTAGGGGGGGTTTTTTAATTTGTTTATATGTATCAAATTATATTTATTTTATAAATTTTGTTAATAAGGCTAATAATTACTGTAATTTAATTAAAGAAAAGAAAGAATTAAAAGAATGTGGAAAAAGAGGTTACATAGGTACATAATAATTAAATAAAAATTAAGTGAAAAGTAGGTGTAGATTTTGAAGAAAAAATTGATAGAGGAAATTATAAGATTATAATTTCTATACTAAGGTATAATTTTGATTATTAATAATAACTCAATAATATATTTTCGTGCATGACAAGGTTGAACGACTAGTAGTTAAGAAACATATATCATTTTGAACAATAATTCACTACTTATTAGCTATGAATTGGTACCAAAAAAAGTTAAGTATTCATTAGACAAAAAACATTTGGTTAAATAATTTATCTTTTAAAATTTCGCAAATCATTGTCATAAATATTAGATTTTATTAGATTTAATTCATATTTAAATTGTATTATTTTCTTAGCCCCTAAGTTTGTTAGAGGGTATTTTAGTATTTTATTATATTCTAGTAACCCTAGTTTTAGCTTATAAATAGGGTTACAATCATTGTAACTTTAATCATGTTTGTAGCCGTCATTCTCTAAATAGAATATTCATCTTTCATTCTACCTTTGCACCAACAATTGGTATCTAGAGCTCCGGTTCGGATTCATTGGGAAACACGGGAAACACGAGTGAACGTGAGGTCTTGTGTGTTTGATTTTGATTCTTAGATTCGTGTTGAATCTTGAACAAAATCTGATCAGAATTTTTAATTCTGTGGGTTGGGAAACACTGTGTGAGAAATCTGAGTGTACTGTGCAAGGTAGAAAGATGAACGGAAACGGCAACATGAACACCAAACTTCCAGTATTTGACGGTAAAAACTGGAATCGTTGGATGATCCAAATGCGTGTACTGTTCGGTGCTCAAGATGTTCTAGATCTTGTCACTGATGGTTATGTTCAGGTAGCAGCAGATGCGACGGATGAACAGAAAAACGCGCAGAAGGAAGTAAGGAAGAAGGATCAGAAAGCATTGTTCTTCATTCATCAATGTGTTGATGTAAATGTGTTTGAGAAGATTGCAGATTCAACGACAGCAAAGGCTGCATGGGACACACTGGTTAGATGTTATGGTGGTGACGCATCAGTGAAGAAGGTGAAGCTCCAGTCCTTAAGAAAGCAATATGAGAATCTCAACATGAAGAATAATGAGAAAGTTTCTGAATACATCTCCAGAGTGATTCTGATCACTAATGAGATGAAAGCGTGTGGAGAAACTCTTTCTGAAGAAACAATCATGGAGAAGGTATTGAGATCCCTTACCTCTCAATTTGATTACATTGTGGTAGCAATAGAACATTCCAAAGATCTGAGCACCATGAGAATTGAAGAGCTGCAGAGCAGTCTAGAAGCGCAAGAGTTGCGTTTGACTGAAAGAACTTCTGAAAGGGAAGTAGAGCAGCAGGCTCTGAAAGCAACTTCTGATAGGAGGTATCAGAAGCAGTCAGAAGCCAGGAGAAGATCTGATGGTGGTCAGAAGTCAGAAAGCTCAACCTCTGATAGACAAAAGAATGCTCAGAAGGGAAAAGAGAAGTATGACAAGAAGAAGATCCAATGTTATTGTTGTAAGAAGTTTGGTCACTTTGCTAGAGACTGTTGGTCAAACAAGGAGAGAAAATCAGAAGAAGCAAATATAGCCAGAAGTTCTGATGACGAATCTGTGCTATTGATGGCCTCTGAATCTGATAATATGGATCTGATAGACTGGTGGTATATGGACACTGGCTGCTCAAATCATCTTACTGGAAACAAGAAATGGCTGGTTGACTTTGACTCTGAAAAGAGGACAAGGATCAGATGTGCTGATGACAAATATCTTAATGCAGAAGGTATGGGAAATGTCAGAGTGACTCTGAACAATGGGAAAACAGCATTGATTCAGAACGTGTGGTATGTACCTGGCATCAGAAGCAATCTGATGAGTGTAGGACAATTAATTGAGAAAGGTTTTTCAGTTACCATGAAGGACAATCTTCTGAAGCTGTATGACTGCAATCAGAAGTTGATTATGGAGTCAGAACAGGGAAGGAATAGAACATTCAAGGTGAATGTCAGAACTGCAGACTCAGAATGTCTTAGTGCAACAAGTGCTGAGAAGGAGAGTGAGCTGTGGCACAGAAGATTTGGTCATTTGAATTTTAGAAGCTTAAAACATCTGAATTCAAAGAAGTTGGTACATGGAATTCCTGCAATTAAGAAGCCTGAAAAGTCATGCAAAGTTTGCATGGAAGGAAAACAACCACGATTGCCATTTGCGTCAGAAACTGCTCCAAGAGCAAAACATGCCTTGGGAGTTGTACATTCTGATGTGTGTGGTCCATTTCCAGTAGCATCGATTGGAGGGAATAAATACTTTGTGTTATTTGTTGATGAATTCACAAGAATGACATGGGTATCCCTTATTAAGTTTAAACACGAGGTGTTTGATGAATTCAAGAAGTTCAGAATGAAGGCTGAGAATCAGAGTGGTCAGAAGTTGAAGATTCTTAGAACTGACGGTGGAGGTGAGTATAACTCCAAAGAGTTCCAGAAGTTCTGTGAGGAGAATGGAATTGAGCATGAGGTTACTGCTCCTTATACCCCTCAACACAATGGTCTTGCTGAAAGAAGAAACCGCACTTTGCTTGATATGGTGAGAAGCATGCTAAAAGAGAAGAAACTTCCTCAGAAGCTCTGGGGAGAAGCTGTTGCCACTGCAACGTATGTACTCAACCGATGTCCTACGAAGAAGTTGAAGGAAATAGTTCCAATACAGAAGTGGACTGGAGATAAGGAAAGTGTTAGTCATCTGAAGGTGTTTGGTTCTGTTTGCTATAAACATGTTCCAGAAGCCAGAAGACAGAAGCTGGATGATAGAAGCAAAGTGATGATTCTGATAGGGTACCACAGTACAGGTGCATACAAGCTCTATTGTCCAGAAACCAATAAAATTGAATTCGGTAGAGATGTGATTGTGAAGGAATCAGAAGTTTGGAATTGGGATAAGTCTCAATCTGATTCTGATGTTAGAACCTCTGAAGAAAGGTCAGAGTTAAGAATTTCTGAAGACATTGATTCTGATTCTGATAGTGATTCTGACTCTGGAGAAGACTCTGAAGATGAAGGTGACTCTGATGACCCAGACTCTGGTGGCAATTCAGACTCTGGAAATATTCCAGACCCTGAAGATGGTCAAAGCTCTGGAGGAAGTCAACCATCTGAAGCTAGAAACTCTGAAGCTCAAGAATCTGAACAAGTTCAGAGACCACAAAGAATCAGAAACATTCCCAGAAGATATGCAGAATTTGACATGCTGCAAGACACTGAAGTAGACTCTGAAGGAGAAGTTATTCAGTGTGCCATGTTAGTAGACTCTGAACCCATAAGTACAGAAGAGGCTCTTAAGCAGAAGCTCTGGCTGAAGGCCATGAAAGAAGAACTTGATGCTATAGAGAGAAACAAGACTTGGAAGCTGACAGAACTTCCAAAAGACAAGAAAGCCATCAGCGTCAGATGGGTTTTCAAGCAGAAGTTAAAGCCAGATGGTTCAATTGGCAAACATAAAGCAAGGTTGGTAGCCAGAGGATTTCTACAGAAACCTGGGCTGGATTACTCTGAAGTGTTTGCACCTGTAGCAAGACATGAAACAATCAGAATGGTGATTGCAATAGCTGCTAACAGGAATTGGCCTCTGATGCATTTAGATGTAAAATCTGCATTTCTGAACGGTCCATTAGAAGAAGAAGTTTACGTGTCACAACCTCCTGGATTTGTGAAAAAGAATCAGGAAGGGATGGTGTACAGATTATACAAAGCTCTATATGGATTGAAACAAGCGCCCAGAGCTTGGAATCAGAAGATTGATTCATTTTTCAAGAAGCAAGGCTTTCAGAAATGTGAGATGGAGTACGGTGTCTATGTTCAGCATACTTCTGAAGGAAATATGATTCTGGTATGTTTATATGTTGATGATATACTGCTGATTGGAAGTTCTGAACAGGAGATAGCCAAGTTCAATAAAGTTCTGATGAATGAATTCGAAATGACTGATCTAGGCAAAATGACATACTTTCTAGGGATGGAATTCAGATACTCTGAGAAAGGTATTATTTTGCATCAGCTCAAGTATGAATTAGAACTTCTGAAGAGATTTGATCTGAAGAATTGTAAGATTGCTGTCACACCTTCTGATACAAATCAGAAACTGGATTCTGACTCTGATGGAAAGGATGTGGACGCTACAACCTTCAAACAGTTAATTGGTTCTCTGAGGTATTTGTGCAATACCAGACCTGATATTTGCTATTCAGTTGGGATGGTTAGTAGGTTCATGAGTAAACCTAAGTGGTCCCATTACCAAGCTGCAGTCAGGATTCTGAGGTATATCAAGGGAACTCTGAAGTATGGAGTATTATTTCCTTCTGGAAGAAAGGATGAGTCAGAACTTCTGAGTTATTCAGATTCTGATTGGTGTGGAGACAGAGTTGACAGAAGAAGTACGTCTGGGTACTTATTCAAATTTCTGGGAGGTCCCATTTCTTGGTGTTCCAAGAAGCAACCTGTTGTGGCGTTGTCAACTTGTGAAGCTGAATATATTGCAGGTGCTGTTACTGCATGCCAAGCTGTGTGGATTCTGAATCTATTGCAGGATCTGAAGATTAAAGTAAACAAACCTCTGAAGCTGATGATTGACAACAAGTCTGCAATCAATCTTGCCAGAAACCCAGTGTTGCATGGGAGAAGCAAGCACATTGAGACCAAGTATCATTTTCTGAGACATCAAGTTCAGAGGGGAGTGTTAGAAGTTGTACACTGCAGCACTCAGAAGCAGTTGGCAGATGTTCTGACGAAAGCTATCAAGACTGACCAATTTCTCATATTAAGGGATGGAATTGGTGTTACAAGTTTTGATGGAATATGAATTAAGGGATGGTATTAGATTTTATTAGATTTAATTCATATTTAAATTGTATTATTTTCTTAGCCCCTAAGTTTGTTAGAGGGTATTTTAGTATTTTATTATATTCTAGTAACCCTAGTTTTAGCTTATAAATAGGGTTACAATCATTGTAACTTTAATCATGTTTGTAGCCGTCATTCTCTAAATAGAATATTCATCTTTCATTCTACCTTTGCACCAACAATAAAGGCACATATTCTATTCGAAGCATTATCGGACCTTCTGATAACCACGCCAAATCCAAATTTAGAGTCCTCCATACAAATCCATTGAAGCATTTGAATACGAGATTCAAACTCTTGATTGTTTCTAAAGTCGTTGGCAACATCTACCACCTTCACAATAAAACCTTGAATATTCGAGAGAAACAACCAAACCTTGGACATTCAAAGAAACAACTTGTTTTGATAAAACATCATGGTGCACCATATCTAATAAAAACAATTAAAAGCATAAAAGAACATAAGCGCTAGTACTGCTGCACAATGACTTCGGAAATGAAAACATAGAAATTCTGAAATGCATCTTCCGACAAGTTCATATAAGTTACAGAGATACATTTACGAACACGACGTAACTTTTTGATCGTGATATTATGAGTCTATCGAATTATCTAACTGCAAGTATACAGTCTATCGCGGAGTTTCAAAAGATATAGATCCCACAGAGACCTAATTGTCAATCTATCGTTTATGGTTGCTATGGTGTTTATCTAAGGCAAATTAATTAAGCAAAGGAGAGATGAAATAAATAACTTTAATATTTTCAAACAAAAAATATTGGAATGTGACACTCATCAAACAACAGTATTCTTGATTGTTTCTAAATAGGATTATTGTACGGGGCAATATTTTCTACTTTGAAAAGAATATAATTGAACAGGAGCTGTCGCTTTCGCGTATTCATAACCAAATTTGAGTCTTTAATTTATATAGTCCACTATCACATTTGACCGACACTTATTGCGTTAAAGTAGTAATTCCTTTTTTAAGAAACCAGACTCTTTACTAAGTTGAAAACTAATTTTCATTGGAAAATTTAACTTAAAACGGTTCCATGCTCAAACACTATTATAGCTCAGTCGTTTTTCCTTCTTTGATTTCTTTTGTAAAAGTTTCCGAAATATCAAATTTATACAAAAGAAAAATATATAATAAACTATTTTTTCAACACAACGTCAATAAAGAGGAAAATACATATACTCTAGAGTGAAGCATAAAACTTTAAAGGAGACATAAAACCTCTAATGTGAAGGTGATGCAAACATAACAGATTCCAAGACCCTCGACCACGTCGGATTCACATAATCTAGGACATCAACTCTGAAACCTTTAGGTGCTGCATAAATCTAGACATCTTGAAAACCTCGAACGCGTTATTAGTGCGAAAATGGCTAATAAAACTTTGGAACTTAACCTCTATATATTGAAGTCGGTGACACCCTTAACAAATGTTGATATTGAACCAAAATTTCACTTGGGTAAGCATATAGAGCATACCTTTTACCGAATTTGGCTCCTGGAAGGCCTAGTTAAACCAGATACATATCCTGAAATTCTCCACGAAGATATTGGGACAACAACCCCTAACATGATTTTGGGAAGAAACAGGTAAATATCAAACTAACGTTTTCAATTTTTTAAAATTGAAAATACTTAAGACATTTTGCATAAAATAGACAAAATTGTGCATTAATAATGGAGCAAAATCACTTTTATAAATAATATATATTCAGATTTTATTTCAAATATTAGTTTATCATAACCATTAAAAAATATTACATTACTAAAGAGATCATATATCAAAATAATTTGAGGTTGCTTCCTTTTTCAAAAAATACTCAGATTTTCTAAGAGAAACTTTCTTCTCTTTAAGAGCTCCGATATTTAACAAAAACATGTTAATGTGAGATAGTGTTTGTGATGCTTTTGTTTTTTTGTTAAGGATGTCTCTTTGTTTCTATTAAATATTACTCGATTAATTATAATATATATATATATATATATATATATATATATATATATATATATATATATATATATATATATATATATATATATATATATATATATATATATATATATATATATGAAATTTCTTTTTATTTGTATTTTTGACTCATAAATAAACCAAGTGTAAATGAAAAAACATTTATTAATTTTATTTAGAACATTGAAAACAAAGTCTAATTATTCAAACTAAGAAATTCTTCAAATTTATATGAATTTTTATTACAATTTAGTGTAATAATTATTTGTTATTAGATAGAACTATCATAAATATTTTAAAAAATATAAATAATTAGGAGATAACTTGAAATTGCTAAGGATGTTAAGTTAAAATTACCATATTATTTTTAGTTTATGAATTGTCATTTTAATATCTAGTAAATATTTTTTAATATAATTAAAAAAAATAGAGAATCTAAAGAAAGTAGAGAAAGAGGTTAGACAGTTACATAATAATTGCGTGAGTATGGGAATTGGGTTTTTTCATGAGTAGTGGGGGTTTTTTATTTTGTTTATATGTATCAAATTATATTTATTTTATAAATTTTGTTAATAAGGCTAATAATTAGTGTAATTTAATTAAAGAAAAGAAAGAATTAAAAGAATGTGGAAAAAGAGGTTACATAGGTACATAATAATTAAATAAAAATTAAGTGAAAATTAGGTGTAGATTTTGAAGAAAAAATTGATAGAGGAAATTATAAGATTTTAATTTCTATACTAAAGTATAATTTTGATTATTAATAATAACTCAATAATATATTTTCGTGCATTACAAGGTTGAACGACTAGTAGTTAAGAAACATATATCATTTTGAACAATAATTCACTACTTATTAGCTATGAATTGGTACCAAAAAAAGTTAAGTATTCATTAGACAAAAAAACATTTGGTTAAATAATTTATCTTTTAAAATTTCGCAAATCATTGTCATAAAGGCACATATTCTATTCGAAGCATTATCGGACCTTCTGATAACCACGCCAAATCCAAATTTAGAGTCCTCCATACAAATCCATTGAAGCATTTGAATACGAGATTCAAACTCTTGATTGTTTCTAAAGTCGTTGGCAACATCTACCACCTTCACAACAAAACCTTGAATATTTGAGAGAAATAACCAAACCTTGGACATTCAAAGAAACAACTTGTTTTGATAAAACATCATGGTGCACCATATCTAATAAAAACAATTAAAAGCATAAAAGAACATAAGCGCTAGTACTGCTGCACAACTTCGGAAATGAAAACATAGAAATTCTGAAATGCATCTTCCGACAAGTTCATATAAGTTACAGAGATACATTTACGAACACGACGTAACTTTTTGATCGTGATATTATGAGTCTATCGAATTATCTAACTGCAAGTATACAGTCTATCGCGGAGTTTCAAAAGATATAGATCCCACAGAGACCTAATTGTCAATCTATCGTTTATGGTTGCTATGGTGTTTATCTAAGGCAAATTAATTAAGCAAAGGAGAGATGAAATAAATAACTTTAATATTTTCAAACAAAAAATATTGGAATGTGACACTCATCAAACAACAGTATTCTTGATTGTTTCTAAATAGGATTATTGTACGGGGCAATATTTTCTACTTTGAAAAGAATATAATTGAACAGGAGCTGTCGCTTTCGCGTATTCATAACCAAATTTGAGTCTTTAATTTATATAGTCCACTATCACATTTGACCGACACTTATTGCGTTAAAGTAGTAATTCCTTTTTTAAGAAACCAGACTCTTTACTAAGTTGAAAACTAATTTTCATTGGAAAATTTAACTTAAAACGGTTCCATGCTCAAACACTATTATAGCTCAGTCGTTTTTCCTTCTTTGATTTCTTTTGTAAAAGTTTCCGAAATATCAAATTTATACAAAAGAAAATATATAATAAACTATTTTTTCAACACAACGTCAATAAAGAGGAAAATACATATACTCTAGAGTGAAGCATAAAACTTTAAAGGAGACATAAAACCTCTAATGTGAAGGTGATGCAAACATAACAGATTCTAAGACCCTCGACCACGTCGGATTCACATAATCTAGGACATCAACTCTGAAACCTTTAGGTGCTGCATAAATCTAGACATCTTGAAAACCTCGAACGCGTTATTAGTGCGAAAATGGCTAATAAAACTTTGGAACTTAACCTCTATATATTGAAGTCGGTGACACCCTTAACAAATGTTGATATTGAACCAAAATTTCACTTGGGTAAGCATATAGAGCATACCTTTTACCGAATTTGGCTCCTGGAAGGCCTAGTTAAACCAGATACATATCCTGAAATTCTCCACGAAGATATTGGGACAACAACCCCTAACATGATTTTGGGAAGAAACAGGTAAATATCAAACTAACGTTTTCAATTTTTTAAAATTGAAAATACTTAAGACATTTTGCATAAAATAGACAAAATTGTGCATTAATAATGGAGCAAAATCACTTTTATAAATAATATATATTCAGATTTTATTTCAAATATTAGTTTATCATAACCATTAAAAAATATTACATTACTAAAGAGATCATATATCAAAATAATTTGAGGTTGCTTCCTTTTTCAAAAATTACTCAGATTTTCTAAGAGAAACTTTCTTCTCTTTAAGAGCTCCGATATTTAACAAAAACATGTTAATGTGAGATAGTGTTTGTGATGCTTTTGTTTTTTTGTTAAGGATGTCTCTTTGTTTCTATTAAATATTACTCGATTAATTATAATATATATATATATATATATATATATATATATATATATATATATATACATATATATATATATATATATATATATGTATATATATATATATATATATATATATATATATTATATATATATATATATATGAAATTTCTTTTTATTTGTATTTTTGACTCATAAATAAACCAAGTGTAAATGAAAAAATATTTATTAATTTTATTTAGAACATTGAAAACAAAGTCTAATTATTCAAACTAAGAAATTCTTCAAATTTATATGAATTTTTATTACAATTTAGTGTAATAATTATTTGTTATTAGATAGAACTATCATAAATATTTTAAAAAATATAAATAATTAGGAGATAACTTGAAATTGCTAAGGATGTTAAGTTAAAATTACCATATTATTTTTAGTTTATGAATTGTCATTTTAATATCTAGTAAATATTTTTTAATATAATTAAAAAAAATAGAGAATCTAAAGAAAGTAGAGAAAGAGGTTAGACAGTTACATAATAATTGCGTGAGTATGGGAATTGGGTTTTTTCATGAGTAGTGGGGTTTTTTATTTTGTTTATATGTATCAAATTATATTTATTTTATAAATTTTGTTAATAAGGCTAATAATTAGTGTAATTTAATTAAAGAAAAGAAAGAATTAAAAGAATGTGGAAAAAGAGGTTACATAGGTACATAATAATTAAATAAAAATTAAGTGAAAATTAGGTGTAGATTTTGAAGAAAAAATTGATAGAGGAAATTATAAGATTTTAATTTCTATACTAAAGTATAATTTTGATTATTAATAATAACTCAATAATATATTTTCGTGCATTACAAGGTTGAACGACTAGTAGTTAAGAAACATATATCATTTTGAACAATAATTCACTACTTATTAGCTATGAATTGGTACCAAAAAAAGTTAAGTATTCATTAGACAAAATAACATTTGGTTAAATAATTTATCTTTTAAAATTTCGCAAATCATTGTCATAAAGGCACATATTCTATTCGAAGCATTATCGGACCTTCTGATAACCACGCCAAATCCAAATTTAGAGTCCTCCATACAAATCCATTGAAGCATTTGAATACGAGATTCAAACTCTTGATTGTTTCTAAAGTCGTTGGCAACATCTACCACCTTCACAACAAAACCTTGAATATTTGAGAGAAATAACCAAACCTTGGACATTCAAAGAAACAACTTGTTTTGATAAAACATCATGGTGCACCATATCTAATAAAAACAATTAAAAGCATAAAAGAACATAAGCGCTAGTACTGCTGCACAACTTCGGAAATGAAAACATAGAAATTCTGAAATGCATCTTCCGACAAGTTCATATAAGTTACAGAGATACATTTACGAACACGACGTAACTTTTTGATCGTGATATTATGAGTCTATCGAATTATCTAACTGCAAGTATACAGTCTATCGCGGAGTTTCAAAAGATATAGATCCCACAGAGACCTAATTGTCAATCTATCGTTTATGGTTGCTATGGTGTTTATCTAAGGCAAATTAATTAAGCAAAGGAGAGATGAAATAAATAACTTTAATATTTTCAAACAAAAAATATTGGAATGTGACACTCATCAAACAACAGTATTCTTGATTGTTTCTAAATAGGATTATTGTACGGGGCAATATTTTCTACTTTGAAAAGAATATAATTGAACAGGAGCTGTCGCTTTCGCGTATTCATAACCAAATTTGACTCTTTAATTTATATAGTCCACTATCACATTTGACCGACACTTATTGCGTTAAAGTAGTAATTCCTTTTTAAGAAACTAGACTCTTTACTAAGTTGAAAACTAATTTTCATTGGAAAATTTAACTTAAAACGGTTCCATGCTCAAACACTATTATAGCTCAGTCGTTTTTCCTTCTTTGATTTCTTTTGTAAAAGTTTCCGAAATATCAAATTTATACAAAAGAAAAATATATAATAAACTATTTTTTCAACACAACGTCAATAAAGAGGAAAATACATATACTCTAGAGTGAAGCATAAAACTTTAAAGGAGACATAAAACCTCTAATGTGAAGGTGATGCAAACATAACAGATTCCAAGACCCTCGACCACGTCGGATTCACATAATCTAGGACATCAACTCTGAAACCTTTAGGTGCTGCATAAATCTAGACATCTTGAAAACCTCGAACGCGTTATTAGTGCGAAAATAGCTAATAAAACTTTGGAACTTAACCTCTATATATTGAAGTCGGTGACACCCTTAACAAATGTTGATATTGAACCAAAATTTCACTTGGGTAAGCATATAGAGCATACCTTTTACCGAATTTGGCTCCTGGAAGGCCTAGTTAAACCAGATACATATCCTGAAATTCTCCACGAAGATATTGGGACAACAACCCCTAACATGATTTTGGGAAGAAACAGGTAAATATCAAACTAACGTTTTCAATTTTTTAAAATTGAAAATACTTAAGACATTTTGCATAAAATAGACAAAATTGTGCATTAATAATGGAGCAAAATCACTTTTATAAATAATATATATTCAGATTTTATTTCAAATATTAGTTTATCATAACCATTAAAAAATATTACATTACTAAAGAGATCATATATCAAAATAATTTGAGGTTGCTTCCTTTTTCAAAATTACTCAGATTTTCTAAGAGAAACTTTCTTCTCTTTAAGAGCTCCGATATTTAACAAAAACATGTTAATGTGAGATAGTGTTTGTGATGCTTTTGTTTTTTGTTAAGGATGTCTCTTTGTTTCTATTAAATATTACTAGATTAATTATAATATATATATATATATATATATATATATATATATATATATATATATATATATATATATATATATATATATATATATATATATATATATATATATATATATATATATATATATATATGAAATTTCTTTTTATTTGTATTTTGACTCATAAATAAACCAAGTGTAAATGAAAAAACATTTATTAATTTTATTTAGAACATTGAAAACAAAGTCTAATTATTCAAACTAAGAAATTCTTCAAATTTATATGAATTTTTATTACAATTTAGTTTAATAATTATTTGTTATTAGATAGAACTATCAAAAATATTTTAAAAAATATAAATAGTTAGGAGATAACTTGAAATCGCTAAGGATGTTAAGTTAAAATTACCATATTATTTTTAGTTTATGAATTGTCATTTTTATATCTAGTAAATATTTTTTAATATAATTAAAAAAAATAGAGAATCTAAAGAAAGTAGAGAAAGAGGTTAGACAGTTACATAATAATTGCGTGAGTATGGGAATTGGGTTTTTTCACGAGTAGTGGGGGTTTTTTATTTTGTTTATATGTATCAAATTATATTTATTTTATAAATTTTGTTAATAACGCTAATAATTATGTAATTTAATTAAAGAAAAAAGAATTTAAAGAATGTGGAAAAAGAGGTTACATAGGTACATAATAATTAAATAAAAATTAAGTGAAAAGTAGGTGTAGATTTTGAAGAAAAAATTGATAGAGGAAATTATAAGATTATAATTTCTATACTAAAGTATAATTTTGATTATTAATAATAACTCAATAATATATTTTCGTGCATGACAAGGTTGAACGACTAGTAGTTAAGAAACATATATCATTTTGAACAATAATTCACTACTTATTAGCTATGAATTGGTACCAAAAAAAGTTAAGTATTCATTAGACAAAAAAACATTTGGTTAAATAATTTATCTTTTAAAATTTCGCAAATCATTGTCACAAAGGCACATATTCTATTCGAAGCATTATCGGACCTTCTGATAACCACGCCAAATCCAAATTTAGAGTCCTCCATACAAATCCATTGAAGCATTTGAATACGAGATTCAAACTCTTGATTGTTTCTAAAGTCGTTGGCAACATCTACCACCTTCACAACAAGACCTTGAATATTCGAGAGAAACAACCAAACCTTGGACATTCAAAGAAACAACTTGTTTTGATAAAACATCATGGTGCACCATATCTAATAAAAACAATTAAAAGCATAAAAGAACATAAGCGCTAGTACTGCTGCACAATGACTTCGGAAATGAAAACATAGAAATTTTGAAATGCATCTTCCGACAAGTTCATATAAGTTACAGAGATACATTTACGAACACGACGTAACTTTTTGATCGTGATATTATGAGTCTATCGAATTATCTAACTGCAAGTATACAGTCTATCGCGGGGTTTCAAAAAATATAGATCCCACAGAGACCTAATTGTCAATCTATCGTTTATGGTTGCTATGTTGTTTATCTAAGGCATATTAATTAAGCAAAGGAGAGATGAAATAAGTAACTTTAATATTTTCAAACAAAAAATATTGGAATGTGACACTCATCAAACAACAGTATTCTTGATTGTTTCTAAATAGGATTATTGTACGGGGCAATATTTTCTACTTTGAAAAGAATATAATTGAACAGGAGCTGTCGCTTTCGCGTATTCAAAACCAAATTTGACTCTTTAATTTATATAGTCCACTATCACATTTGACCGACACTTATTGCGTTAAAGTAGTAAATCCTTTTTTAAGAAACCAGACTCTTTACTAAGTTGAAAACTAATTTTCATTGGAAAATTTAACTTAAAACGGTTCCATGCTCAAACACTATTATAGCTCGGTCGTTTTTCCTTCTTTGATTTCTTTTGTAAAAGTTTCCAAAATATCAAATTTTTACAAAAAAAAATATAATAAACTATTTTTTCAACACAACGTCAATAAAGTGGAAAATCCATATACTCTAGAGTAAAGCGTAAAACTTTAAAGGAGACATAAAACCTCTAATGTGAAGGTGATGCAAACATAACAGATTCCCAGACCCTCGACCACGTCGCCTCTAATGTGAAGGTGATGCAAACATAACAGATTCCCAGACCCTCGACCACGTCGGATTCACATAATCTAGGACATCAACTCTGAAACCTTTAGGTGATGCATAAATCTAGACATCTTGAAAACCTCGAACGCGTTATTAGTGCAAAAATGGCTAATAAAACTTTGGAACTTAACCTCTATATATTGAAGTCGGTGACACCCTTAACAAATGTTGATATTGAACCAAAATTTCACTTGGGTAAGCATATAGAGCATACCTTTTACCGAATTTGGCTCCTGGAAAGCCTAGTTAAACCAGATACATATCCTGAAATTCTCCACGAAGATATTGGGACAACAACCCCTAACATGATTTTGGGAAGAAACAGGTAAATATCAAACTAACGTGTTCAATTTTTTAAATTGAAAATACTTAAGACATTTTGCATAAAATAGACAAAATTGTGCATTAATAATGGAGCAAAATCACTTTTATAAATAATATATATTCAGATTTTTTTTCAATTATTAGTTTATCATAACCATTAAAAAATATTACATTACTAAAGAGATCATATATCAAAATAATTTGAGGTTGCTTCCTTTTTCAAAAATTACTCAGATTTTCTAAGAGAAACTTTCTTCTCTTTAAGAGCTCCGATATTTAACAAAAACATGTTAATGTGAGATAGTGTTTGTGATGCTTTTGTTTTTTTGTTAAGGATGTCTCTTTGTTTCTATTAAATATTACTAGATTAATTATAATATATATATATATATATATATATATATATATATATATATATATATATATATATATATATATATATATATATATATATATATATATATATATATATATATATATATATATATATATATATATATATATATATATATATATATATATATATATATATATATATATATATATATATATATATATGAAATTTCTTTTTATTTGTATTTTGACTCATAAATAAACCAAGTGTAAATGAAAAAACATTTATTAATTTTATTTAGAACATTGAAAACAAAGTCTAATTATTCAAACTAAGAAATTCTTCAAATTTATATGAATTTTTATTACAATTTAGTTTAATAATTATTTGTTATTAGATAGAACTATCAAAAATATTTTAAAAAATATAAATAGTTAGGAGATAACTTGAAATCGCTAAGGATGTTAAGTTAAAATTACCATATTATTTTTAGTTTATGAATTGTCATTTTTATATCTAGTAAATATTTTTTAATATAATTAAAAAAAATAGAGAATCTAAAGAAAGTAGAGAAAGAGGTTAGACAGTTACATAATAATTGCGTGAGTATGGGAATTGGGTTTTTTCACGAGTAGTGGGGGTTTTTTATTTTGTTTATATGTATCAAATTATATTTATTTTATAAATTTTGTTAATAACGCTAATAATTATGTAATTTAATTAAAGAAAAGAAAGAATTTAAAGAATGTGGAAAAAGAGGTTACATAGGTACATAATAATTAAATAAAAATTAAGTGAAAAGTAGGTGTAGATTTTGAAGAAAAAATTGATAGAGGAAATTATAAGATTATAATTTCTATACTAAAGTATAATTTTGATTATTAATAATAACTCAATAATATATTTTCGTGCATGACAAGGTTGAACGACTAGTAGTTAAGAAACATATATCATTTTGAACAATAATTCACTACTTATTAGCTATGAATTGGTACCAAAAAAAGTTAAGTATTCATTAGACAAAAAAACATTTGGTTAAATAATTTATCTTTTAAAATTTCGCAAATCATTGTCACAAAGGCACATATTCTATTCGAAGCATTATCGGACCTTCTGATAACCACGCCAAATCCAAATTTAGAGTCCTCCATACAAATCCATTGAAGCATTTGAATACGAGATTCAAACTCTTGATTGTTTCTAAAGTCGTTGGCAACATCTACCACCTTCACAACAAGACCTTGAATATTCGAGAGAAACAACCAAACCTTGGACATTCAAAGAAACAACTTGTTTTGATAAAACATCATGGTGCACCATATCTAATAAAAACAATTAAAAGCATAAAAGAACATAAGCGCTAGTACTGCTGCACAATGACTTCGGAAATGAAAACATAGAAATTTTGAAATGCATCTTCCGACAAGTTCATATAAGTTACAGAGATACATTTACGAACACGACGTAACTTTTTGATCGTGATATTATGAGTCTATCGAATTATCTAACTGCAAGTATACAGTCTATCGCGGGGTTTCAAAAATATAGATCCCACAGAGACCTAATTGTCAATCTATCGTTTATGGTTGCTATGTTGTTTATCTAAGGCATATTAATTAAGCAAAGGAGAGATGAAATAAGTAACTTTAATATTTTCAAACAAAAAATATTGGAATGTGACACTCATCAAACAACAGTATTCTTGATTGTTTCTAAATAGGATTATTGTACGGGGCAATATTTTCTACTTTGAAAAGAATATAATTGAACAGGAGCTGTCGCTTTCGCGTATTCAAAACCAAATTTGACTCTTTAATTTATATAGTCCACTATCACATTTGACCGACACTTATTGCGTTAAAGTAGTAAATCCTTTTTTAAGAAACCAGACTCTTTACTAAGTTGAAAACTAATTTTCATTGGAAAATTTAACTTAAAACGGTTCCATGCTCAAACACTATTATAGCTCGGTCGTTTTTCCTTCTTTGATTTCTTTTGTAAAAGTTTCCAAAATATCAAATTTTTACAAAAAAAAATATAATAAACTATTTTTTCAACACAACGTCAATAAAGTGGAAAATCCATATACTCTAGAGTAAAGCGTAAAACTTTAAAGGAGACATAAAACCTCTAATGTGAAGGTGATGCAAACATAACAGATTCCCAGACCCTCGACCACGTCGCCTCTAATGTGAAGGTGATGCAAACATAACAGATTCCCAGACCCTCGACCACGTCGGATTCACATAATCTAGGACATCAACTCTGAAACCTTTAGGTGATGCATAAATCTAGACATCTTGAAAACCTCGAACGCGTTATTAGTGCAAAAATGGCTAATAAAACTTTGGAACTTAACCTCTATATATTGAAGTCGGTGACACCCTTAACAAATGTTGATATTGAACCAAAATTTCACTTGGGTAAGCATATAGAGCATACCTTTTACCGAATTTGGCTCCTGGAAAGCCTAGTTAAACCAGATACATATCCTGAAATTCTCCACGAAGATATTGGGACAACAACCCCTAACATGATTTTGGGAAGAAACAGGTAAATATCAAACTAACGTGTTCAATTTTTTAAATTGAAAATACTTAAGACATTTTGCATAAAATAGACAAAATTGTGCATTAATAATGGAGCAAAATCACTTTTATAAATAATATATATTCAGATTTTTTTTCAATTATTAGTTTATCATAACCATTAAAAAATATTACATTACTAAAGAGATCATATATCAAAATAATTTGAGGTTGCTTCCTTTTTCAAAAATTACTCAGATTTTCTAAGAGAAACTTTCTTCTCTTTAAGAGCTCCGATATTTAACAAAAACATGTTAATGTGAGATAGTGTTTGTGATGCTTTTGTTTTTTTGTTAAGGATGTCTCTTTGTTTCTATTAAATATTACTCAATTAATTATAATATATATATATATATATATATATATATATATATATATATATATATATATATATATATATATATATGAAATTTCTTTTTATTTGTATTTTTGACTCATAAATAAACCAAGTGTAAATGAAAAAACATTTATTAATTTTATTTAGAACATTGAAAACAAAGTTTAATTATTCAAACTAAGAAATTCTTCAAATTTATATGAATTTTTATTTCAATGTAGTTTAATAATTATTTGTTATTAGATAGAACTATCATAAATATTTTAAAAAATATAAATAGTTAGGAGATAACTTGAAATCGCTAAGGATGTTAAGTTAAAATTACCATATTATTTTTAGTTTATGAATTGTCATTTTTATATCTAGTAAATATTTTTTACTATAATTAAAAAAAATAGAGAATCTAAAGAAAGTAGAGAAAGAGGTTAGACAGTTACATAATAATTGCGTGAGTATGGGAATTGGGTTTTTTCATGAGTAGTGGGGGTTTTTTATTTTGTTTATATGTATCAAATTATATTTATTTTATAAATTTTGTTAATAAGGCTAATAATTACTGTAATTTAATTAAAGAAAAGAAGGAATTAAAAGAATGTGGAAAAAGAGGTTACATAGGTACATAATAATTAAATAAAAATTAAGTGAAAAGTAGGTGTAGATTTTGAAGAAAAAATTGATAGAGGAAATTATAAGATTATAATTTCTATACTAAATTATAATTTTGATTATTAATAATAACTCAATAATATATTTTCGTGCATGACAAGGTTGAACGACTAGTAGTTAAGAAACATATATCATTTTGAACAATAATTCACTACTTATTAGCTATGAATTGGTACCAAAAAAAGTTAAGTATTCATTAGACAAAAAAACATTTGGTTAAATAATTTATCTTTTAAAATTTCGCAAATCATTGTCACAAAGGCACATATTCTATTCGAAGCATTATCGGACCTTCTGATAACCACGCCAAATCCAAATTTAGAGTCCTCCATACAAATCCATTGAAGCATTTGAATACGAGATTCAAACTCTTGATTGTTTCTAAAGTCGTTGGCAACATCTACCACCTTCACAACAAGACCTTGAATATTCGAGAGAAACAACCAAACCTTGGACATTCAAAGAAACAACTTGTTTTGATAAAACATCATGGTGCACCATATCTAATAAAAACAATTAAAAGCATAAAAGAACATAAGCGCTAGTACTGCTGCACAATGACTTCGGAAATGAAAACATAGAAATTTTGAAATGCATCTTCCGACAAGTTCATATAAGTTACAGAGATACATTTACGAACACGACGTAACTTTTTTATCGTGATATTATGAGTCTATCGAATTATCTAACTGCAAGTATACAGTCTATCGCGGGGTTTCAAAAAATATAGATCCCACAGAGACCTAATTGTCAATCTATCGTTTATGGTTGCTATGTTGTTTATCTAAGGCATATTAATTAAGCAAAGGAGAGATGAAATAAGTAACTTTAATATTTTCAAACAAAAAATATTGGAATGTGACACTCATCAAACAACAGTATTCTTGATTGTTTCTAAATAGGATTATTGTACGGGGCAATATTTTCTACTTTGAAAAGAATATAATTGAACAGGAGCTGTCGCTTTCGCGTATTCAAAACCAAATTTGACTCTTTAATTTATATAGTCCACTATCACATTTGACCGACACTTATTGCGTTAAAGTAGTAAATCCTTTTTTAAGAAACCAGACTCTTTACTAAGTTGAAAACTAATTTTCATTGGAAAATTTAACTTAAAACGGTTCCATGCTCAAACACTATTATAGCTCAGTCGTTTTTCCTTCTTTGATTTCTTTTGTAAAAGTTTCCAAATCATCAAATTTTTACAAAAAAAAAAATATAATAAACTATTTTTTCAACACAACGTCAATAAAGTGGAAAATCCATATACTCTAGAGTAAAGCGTAAAACTTTAAAGGAGACATAAAACCTCTAATGTGAAGGTGATGCAAACATAACAGATTCCCAGACCCTCGACCACGTCGCCTCTAATGTGAAGGTGATGCAAACATAACAGATTCCCAGACCCTCGACCACGTCGGATTCACATAATCTAGGACATCAACTCTGAAACCTTTAGGTGATGCATAAATCTAGACATCTTGAAAACCTCGAACGCGTTATTAGTGCAAAAATGGCTAATAAAACTTTGGAACTTAACCTCTATATATTGAAGTCGGTGACACCCTTAACAAATGTTGATATTGAACCAAAATTTCACTTGGGTAAGCATATAGAGCATACCTTTTACCGAATTTGGCTCCTGGAAGGCCTAGTTAAACCAGATACATATCCTGAAATTCTCCACGAAGATATTGGGACAACAACCCCTAACATGATTTTGGAAAGAAACAGGTAAATATCAAACTAACGTGTTCAATTTTTTTCAATTGAAAATACTTAAGACATTTTGCATAAAATAGACAAAATTGTGCATTAATAATGGAGCAAAATCACTTTTATAAATAATATATATTCAGATTTTTTTTCAATTATTAGTTTATCATAACCATTAAAAAATATTACATTACTAAAGAGATCATATATCAAAATAATTTGAGGTTGCTTCCTTTTTCAAAAATTACTCAGATTTTCTAAGAGAAACTTTCTTCTCTTTAAGAGCTCCGATATTTAACAAAAACATGTTAATGTGAGATAGTGTTTGTGATGCTTTTGTTTTTTTTGTTAAGGATGTCTCTTTGTTTCTATTAAATATTACTAGATTAATTATAATATATATATATATATATATATATATATATATATATATATATATATATATATATATATATATATATATATATATATATATATATATATATATATATGAAATTTCTTTTTATTTGTATTTTGACTCATAAATAAACCAAGTGTAAATGAAAAAACATTTATTAATTTTATTTAGAACATTGAAAACAAAGTCTAATTATTCAAACTAAGAAATTCTTCAAATTTATATGAATTTTTATTACAATTTAGTTTAATAATTATTTGTTATTAGATAGAACTATCAAAAATATTTTAAAAAATATAAATAGTTAGGAGATAACTTGAAATCGCTAAGGATGTTAAGTTAAAATTATCATATTATTTTTAGTTTATGAATTGTCATTTTTATATCTAGTAAATATTTTTTAATATAATTAAAAAAAATAGAGAATCTAAAGAAAGTAGAGAAAGAGGTTAGACAGTTACATAATAATTGCGTGAGTATGGGAATTGGGTTTTTTCATGAGTAGTGGGGGTTTTTTATTTTGTTTATATGTATCAAATTATATTTATTTTATAAATTTTGTTAATAAGGCTAATAATTACTGTAATTTAATTAAAGAAAAGAAAGAATTAAAAGAATGTGGAAAAAGAGGTTACATAGGTACATAATAATTAAATAAAAATTAAGTGAAAAGTAGGTGTAGATTTTGAAGAAAAAATTGATAGAGGAAATTATAAGATTATAATTTCTATACTAAATTATAATTTTGATTATTAATAATAACTCAATAATATATTTTCGTGCATGACAAGGTTGAACGACTAGTAGTTAAGAAACATATATCATTTTGAACAATAATTCACTACTTATTAGCTATGAATTGGTACCAAAAAAAGTTAAGTATTCATTAGACAAAAAAACATTTGGTTAAATAATTTATCTTTTAAAATTTCGCAAATCATTGTCACAAAGGCACATATTCTATTCGAAGCATTATCGGACCTTCTGATAACCACGCCAAATCCAAATTTAGAGTCCTCCATACAAATCCATTGAAGCATTTGAATACGAGATTCAAACTCTTGATTGTTTCTAAAGTCGTTGGCAACATCTACCACCTTCACAACAAGACCTTGAATATTCGAGAGAAACAACCAAACCTTGGACATTCAAAGAAACAACTTGTTTTGATAAAACATCATGGTGCACCATATCTAATAAAAACAATTAAAATCATAAAAGAACATAAGCGCTAGTACTGCTGCACAATGACTTCGGAAATGAAAACATAGAAATTTTGAAATGCATCTTCCGACAAGTTCATATAAGTTACAGAGATACATTTACGAACACGACGTAACTTTTTGATCGTGATATTATGAGTCTATCGAATTATCTAACTGCAAGTATACAGTCTATCGCGGGGTTTCAAAAAATATAGATCCCACAGTGTAATATCCCATATTCCCTTAAATGCTCAATTAGTTGTCAGTTGAGATCAATTGAATTTCTGTGTACTATATCTTTTGTCATTTGTAACAATTGGACCTCCTATGTGCTCTAAGTGTTGTCAATTGGAACCAATAGAGTAACCAATGAACTCTGAAGGGATTAATTATTAATAAAGAGACATACCAATATTAATAAGTACAAGAGAGGACATTTTTGGTAACATTAATAATTGGTCAATTGGTACTGGAAGATAAAATATCAAGCGAGATATTTTATTATTACTTGATATTATATATTATATATATTATATATATAATTGTGTGGTGTAGAAAGAAAGAGAAGAAAAGTGGGTAAGAAGAAGAGAAGATATATCAGAAAGAAGAAAAGAAAGGAAAGAAAAGAAAGAGGAAAAGAAGAAAGGAGAAAGAGGAAGAAGAGGAAGGAATGAAGAAGATGGAAATTATCTTCATCATCTCATCTTCATCATCACCAACTTCATCTTCTGCTACTAGGTGAGTTCTTAGATAGTTTTAGCATTGGGGGAAAATAATCTATATTGTGGGGTTAGGGTTTGTGTAAATTGGGATAAACTTGTTGTGTGCATACTCCCTATCCGTGCTATGTGTTGATATCATGTTGATTGTTGTGGAAAAATCATGTTACGTGAAAATTGTAGGCAAAAATGGTATATGGAAAGGAAAATAAAAGAGGAGTTAATTAAGGAAAGAAGTTAGTGAGAGAATTAATGGAAATTGGAATTTTTCCCATTTTTTAAGGTGTTAACCGGTTAACGCGCAGCAAAATTCACTTTCTGGGCAAATTCGTGAGTGGTTAACCGGTTAACGGTATAGGTTAATCGGTTAACACTAAAACAGAATTAAATCTTCTGTTTGTGCAGAGTTTGTCACCAGTGGGATTCGAACCCAGGACCTCCTTTGAACTGTACATGCCTTACCACTAGGCTAGAGAGGTCGTTGTTGAATGCTTATGCAATGAATAAATATTAATCTAAATCTTGATTAAGATAGATTAATGAATTAATTGAGTATTATACCTCCGTTTTGGACACGGCCGGATGCGTTAGAAAGATAACGTAAAGGGCTATTATTATTGTTCCATGTTATAAAATATTATGTGATTTATAAATGCCATGAATTTTATCATGATGAAAATTAAATATTATTGTTATGTGAAAGGTGAAGTAACATGATTAAAACTCTACAAAGATGAGTGAGGAAACCTAGAAGAATAATTTGATTAATAACTTAGAAAGAAAATCTAGGTTATGGAACATGTGAGATACATGTATGAGAATACGGTATTCATTCGTACGACGCTTATGTGAGGTCGTGGACGAATTGTTGCCATGATTGAGAATGAGACGCATTGTATGGAACATGCCATGTTATTATTTGTGTATTATGGTGAATGAAGTCACCTATGATTGATGAATTTGTTATGGTTCGTGGAACCAATGTTTTATGGAACCGATCATGTATTCAGAATGTGTGTTTTTCTGTGGTGGTACACATCTTTTGTGGTATGCTTAGATGAGTAAGCATTGGGATGTGGGACCAATGATTCGAGCCTCAAATGGGTTTGAGCCCCAACCATGGCGGACATGGGGGAAAGGTGGACACCTATGTGGGTTAGAGTCCCATACGGTGAAAGATACTCAAAGTGGGTTAGAGTCCCATATGGGTGATGGTTCTTAAAAGTGGGTTAGATTCCCATAGGGGAACCTGATATCCACCGCGAAAGTCGAATCATACGAGCATGCATGAACCGAGGCTGGCTTAGACGTAAGTCCGATCGGGAATTGATGTTTCGTGATCTGAATAATGATCGTGGTTGAGTTATGAGAACTCAGATGCATGTTGCCATACAATTGCGAGATAGTTTCCCCATCGCTCAAGTCTTCGTTCCCTTGTTGACTTGAGTTGGATATGAGTTGAATATCGGTTAGAATACCCTGTAGGGCCGAGTGGACCCATAGGATAGGAGAACTCACTGAGATTATTATCTCATCCCATTATTGTTGTTATTTTTCAGGTATTCTTTACAGGTTGAACCTAAGAGAAACTGTTATGGATGTTTCAAGGGTTGTTGTTCATTATGACCTTCCGCTGTGGTGTTGTGTGCAATGAAGATATTGTACCTAGTTCTTAGATTTTTATTGTTTAGGCATTATTGTATAACATGTTCCATTGATGTTTTAGTTTGGACATGTATATATATTGATGCCATTAGGCACTTATGTTGTGACAGTACCAAGATTTAACACTTGTATGATATTATTCTAGATACATATTATACGGGTTGTTTCAGTTGGTATCAGAGCAGGTCGATTCTCGACCTAGCCTTGAAACATCATAAGTAAATCTATTCCTGCCTCATATGTGTGTTTAGCCAACATGATTCTTAATATCATTGTATGTAGCATTGGGCCTGATCAACCTAATGCTATGTGCATGGTAGGTAGGATCATGGTTGAGCGACCACGAGGACTCTGAAGTGTGGGTGGAACTTGTGCTTTGAGAGTAGGCTCAAGCCAAGAGTTAGGAAGTAAGGAGAACTAGATGGCCCAGTTGAAGTTTCGTAGGAGTTATGATTGGGTATTATGGAATTGAAGAGTAGTGTATCATCCAAGCGATTCTGCGGTGTTAACAGCGTTGAGAAGTTAAGGATTTCTATTGGATAAATTGTCAGAATTTTGAGGAATGAGTGAATTTGATAGTGGAATAAGATACACTCACTAATATGGAATAAGTATTGCGAGTGATTCCGTATGGTAAAGGAGAAGGGATGGTTATGTTACGCATATGTCATAAGTGTACCGTTGTGGATGTACAAATTGAGGATGGAGTTACAAGTCACCACAAGTCAGATTGGTAGTTTTGAAATTGGGATTTCCGAAGGTGTAGTGCATAGTTGGTCGTCTGTAGAGAGTTCATGGAAGTCAGATGTGTGGGGGGGACCCAACCTGATAAACCATGATCAGTTTAAGTAAGTCTGGGAAGTACCACTATTATGATTATGAATAACTATAAGGAACAAATTTGGAAGAGATCTACTAAGTGGTGATCTAGAAGAGATTAGCTAGGTATGTGGTATAGATATTGATAAGGTGTGAAGTGGTTGGTCATGGTATGAAATTGATTGATTCATTTGGATTCATAGCCTTAGATGTAGACTCCCTGAGAGTGGTAATGGATGTGTACAATGATGCTTTAGACTATTGGAAGGATTTGTGAAGTTTTACTTCCAAGATGGAACGAGAATTAGATTCTTAAAGTTAAACATGTAACTCGGATGGTATGTTAGTAAGGGCATGAGCTAAGATTATGGAAGACGGGACAAGACGATTGGGATGAATGATTTTGGATATGAAGTGAAATGTTGTCTCTAGATATGTGTGAAGTATTGTGTGTGACTCTATGAGGTGTATGGACACTCATAGTTATGTTCGAGATTGCCTAAGTTCCTTAGAAGTGGTGTTTTGTTGATGATTTAAAGTTCCTTGATGATGTTATGTTGTTTTGGTCGAGATCATGTGTTGGGAGAAATATTGAATGAATCAAAACCCTATGAGAGGATTTGATATGGAATATAGTAACCAGGACCGGATATTGTCAAACTAATTTGGTTTAGCTACATCGAACCCATGATGAGTTTGGATGTTTTATGTTTTTATGGTTGTAACAATGTAAATCCTGGATACCTATCTTTAAAAGAGTGTTGGTCTTATTCTACACTTTTGTGAGTCATCAAGGAAGTTATTCTACTAATGGAAGTCGGTAAGGTTCTCGTACCGTTTTGGGACAGTAGGCACTCTGAGGGTAAGTGTGTTTCTTTGAAGATTGTTAGCTAACCAGTAGTGCCTAGGAATCCCAAGTGTTCCACTATTGGAATCAGAGTATCACAATGGAAGGTGATGGATGAAAGAGTTCAATCAAGTCTATGAGGATCAGGGAGATAGTTACTCGTGAGAATGGAGGTAAGGATGAGAGTAAGACAATCTCGTGCTAATGGTTTTATCTCATTGGAGTAGTACGAGAGAAGGGAAACGACTGGAGTAGAGGCTTGCAACATGTAGCATTATGTCAAATGAAGTTTATAAGATTGCCGATAGATGGATTACAAGTTTGTCACATTTGTTGAAGGAATAACAAGAAAAGAATAGTCAATGTTGTTTGTGGTCAGGGAATCGATAAATTTTTCTTATGAAGAATTAATGAGTATTGATTAACCAAGTCCAAATAAGGTGTTGTAATTATGTTTTGTGTAACATAGTACAAGGAAGGGAAGTCGTGGATTCCGGGAAGAAAGTGACCCACTAATGTTGAGCGGTATATAAGAGGAATTAAGTGAGAGCAAGTCTAAATGTTAATCCAACATCAGAATGAGATTGTGATGGAAATCAAGAAGTTTCAAGAGTTCATGAAAGAAGGAAATTTGTCAGCAAAGATAAGTTAGAAGAATAAGTATGTCAGAGACTTGGAATTGAAGAGAGGTCAAGCGTTGGTCTAAGATGTTGATTCAAAATTTGTTTGTTCGTTGAGTGAAGGAAATTCGGGGGCGAATTTCAATTTAAGGGGGGGAGAATGTAATATCCCATATTCCCTTAAATGCTCAATTAGTTGTCAGTTGAGATCAATTGAATTTCTGTGTACTATATCTTTTGTCATTTGTAACAATTGGACCTCCTATGTGCTCTAAGTGTTGTCAATTGGAACCAATAGAGTAACCAATGAACTCTGAAGGGATTAATTATTAATAAAGAGACAGACCAATATTAATAAGTACAAGAGAGGACATTTTTGGTAACATTAATAATTGGTCAATTGGTACTGGAAGATAAAATATCAAGCGAGATATTTTATTATTACTTGATATTATATATTATATATATTATATATATAATTGTGTGGTGTAGAAAGAAAGAGAAGAAAAGTGGGTAAGAAGAAGAGAAGATATATCAGAAAGAAGAAAAGAAAGAGGAAAAGAAGAAAGGAGAAAGAGGAAGAAGAGGAAGGAATGAAGAAGATGGAAATCATCTTCATCATCTCATCTTCATCATCACCAACTTCATCTTCTGCTACTAGGTGAGTTCTTAGATAGTTTTAGCATTGGGGGAAAATAATCTATATTGTGGGGTTAGGGTTTGTGTAAATTGGGATAAACTTGTTGTGTGCATACTCCCTATCCGTGCTATGTGTTGATATCATGTTGATTGTTGTGGAAAAATCATGTTATGTGAAAATTGTAGGCAAAAATGGTATATGGAAAGGAAAATAAAAGAGGAGTTAATTAAGGAAAGAAGTTAGTGAGAGAATTAATGGAAATTGGAATTTTTCCCATTTTTTAAGGTGTTAACCGGTTAACGCGCAGCAAAATTCACTTTCTGGGCAAATTCGTGAGTGGTTAACTGGTTAACGGTATAGGTTAATCGGTTAACACTAAAACAGAATTAAATCTTCTGTTTGTGCAGAGTTTGTCACCAGTGGGATTCGAACCCAGGACCTCCTTTGAACTGTACATGCCTTACCACTAGGCTAGAGAGGTCATTGTTGAATGCTTATGCAATGAATAAATATTAATCTAAATCTTGATTAAGATAGATTAATGAATTAATTGAGTATTATACCTCCGTTTTGGACACGGCCGGATGCGTTAGAAAGATAACGTAAAGGGCTATTATTATTGTTCCATGTTATAAAATATTATGTGATTTATAAATGCCATGAATTTTATCATGATGAAAATTAAATATTATTGTTATGTGAAAGGTGAAGTAACATGATTAAAACTCTACAAAGATGAGTGAGGAAACCTAGAAGAATAATTTGATTAATAACTTAGAAAGAAAATCTAGGTTATGGAACATGTGAGATACATGTATGAGAATACGGTATTCATTCGTACGACGCTTATGTGAGGTCGTGGACGAATTGTTGCCATGATTGAGAATGAGACGCATTGTATGGAACATGCCATGTTATTATTTGTGTATTATGGTGAATGAAGTCACCTATGATTGATGAATTTGTTATGGTTCGTGGAACCAATGTTTTATGGAACCGATCATGTATTCAGAATGTGTGTTTTTCTGTGGTGGTACACATCTTTTGTGGTATGCTTAGATGAGTAAGCATTGGGATGTGGGACCAATGATTCGAGCCTCAAATGGGTTTGAGCCCCAACCATGGCGGACATGGGGGAAAGGTGGACACCTATGTGGGTTAGAGTCCCATACGGTGAAAGATACTCAAAGTGGGTTAGAGTCCCATATGGGTGATGGTTCTTAAAAGTGGGTTAGATTCCCATAGGGGAACCTGATATCCACCGCGAAAGTCGAATCATACGAGCATGCATGAACCGAGGCTGGCTTAGACGTAAGTCCGATCGGGAATTGATGTTTCGTGATCTGAATAATGATCGTGGTTGAGTTATGAGAACTCAGATGCATGTTGCCATACAATTGCGAGATAGTTTCCCCATCGCTCAAGTCTTCGTTCCCTTGTTGACTTGAGTTGGATATGAGTTGAATATCGGTTAGAATACCCTGTAGGGCCGAGTGGACCCATAGGATAGGAGAACTCACTGAGATTATTATCTCATCCCATTATTGTTGTTATTTTTCAGGTATTCTTTACAGGTTGAACCTAAGAGAAACTGTTATGGATGTTTCAAGGATTGCTGTTCATTATGACCTTCCGCTGTGGTGTTGTGTGCAATGAAGATATTGTACCTAGTTCTTAGATTTTTATTGTTTAGGCATTATTGTATAACATGTTCCATTGATGTTTTAGTTTGGACATGTATATATATTGATGCCATTAGGCACTTATGTTGTGACAGTACCAAGATTTAACACTTGTATGATATTATTCTAGATACATATTATACGGGTTGTTTCACACAGAGACCTAATTGTCAATCTATCGTTTATGGTTGCTATGTTGTTTATCTAAGGCATATTAATTAAGCAAAGGAGAGATGAAATAAGTAACTTTAATATTTTCAAACAAAAAATATTGGAATGTAACACTCATCAAACAACAGTATTCTTGATTGTTTCTAAATAGGATTATTGTACGGGGCAATATTTTCTACTTTGAAAAGAATATAATTGAACAGGAGCTGTCGCTTTCGCGTATTCAAAACCAAATTTGACTCTTTAATTTATATAGTCCACTATCACATTTGACCGACACTTATTGCGTTAAAGTAGTAAATCCTTTTTTAAGAAACCAGACTCTTTACTAAGTTGAAAACTAATTTTCATTGGAAAATTTAACTTAAAACGGTTCCATGCTCAAACACTATTATAGCTCAGTCGTTTTTCCTTCTTTGATTTCTTTTGTAAAAGTTTCCAAAATATCAAATTTTTACAAAAAAAAATATAATAAACTATTTTTTCAACACAACGTCAATAAAGTGGAAAATCCATATACTCTAGAGTAAAGCGTAAAACTTTAAAGGAGACATAAAACCTCTAATGTGAAGGTGATGCAAACATAACAGATTCCCAGACCCTCGACCACGTCGCCTCTAATGTGAAGGTGATGCAAACATAACAGATTCCCAGACCCTCGACCACGTCGGATTCACATAATCTAGGACATCAACTCTGAAACCTTTAGGTGATGCATAAATCTAGACATCTTGAAAACCTCGAACGCGTTATTAGTGCAAAAATGGCTAATAAAACTTTGGAACTTAACCTCTATATATTGAAGTCGGTGACACCCTTAACAAATGTTGATATTGAACCAAAATTTCACTTGGGTAAGCATATAGAGCATACCTTTTACCGAATTTGGCTCCTGGAAAGCCTAGTTAAACCAGATACATATCCTGAAATTCTCCACGAAGATATTGGGACAACAACCCCTAACATGATTTTGGGAAGAAACAGGTAAATATCAAACTAACGTGTTCAATTTTTTTAAATTGAAAATACTTAAGACATTTTGCATAAAATAGACAAAATTGTGCATTAATAATGGAGCAAAATCACTTTTATAAATAATATATATTCAGATTTTTTTTCAATTATTAGTTTATCATAACCATTAAAAAATATTACATTACTAAAGAGATCATATATCAAAATAATTTGAGGTTGCTTCCTTTTTCAAAAATTACTCAGATTTTCTAAGAGAAACTTTCTTCTCTTTAAGAGCTCCGATATTTAACAAAAACATGTTAATGTGAGATAGTGTTTGTGATGCTTTTGTTTTTTTGTTAAGGATGTCTCTTTGTTTCTATTAAATATTACTAGATTAATTAATAATATATATATATATATATATATAATATATATATATATATATATATATATATATATATATATATATATATATATATATATATATATATATATATATATATATATATATATATGAAATTTCTTTTTATTTGTATTTTGACTCATAAATAAACCAAGTGTAAATGAAAAAACATTTATTAATTTTATTTAGAACATTGAAAACAAAGTCTAATTATTCAAACTAAGAAATTCTTCAAATTTATATGAATTTTTATTACAATTTAGTTTAATAATTATTTGTTATTAGATAGAACTATCAAAAATATTTTTAAAAATATAAATAGTTAGGAGATAACTTGAAATCGCTAAGGATGTTAAGTTAAAATTACCATATTATTTTTAGTTTATGAATTGTCATTTTTATATCTAGTAAATATTTTTTAATATAATTAAAAAAAATAGAGAATCTAAAGAAAGTAGAGAAAGAGGTTAGACAGTTACATAATAATTGCGTGAGTATGGGAATTGGGTTTTTTCACGAGTAGTGGGGGTTTTTTATTTTGTTTATATGTATCAAATTATATTTATTTTATAAATTTTGTTAATAACGCTAATAATTATGTAATTTAATTAAAGAAAAGAAAGAATTAAAAGAATGTGGAAAAAGAGGTTACATAGGTACATAATAATTAAATAAAAATTAAGTGAAAAGTAGGTGTAGATTTTGAAGAAAAAATTGATAGAGGAAATTATAAGATTATAATTTCTATACTAAAGTATAATTTTGATTATTAATAATAACTCAATAATATATTTTCGTGCATGACAAGGTTGAACGACTAGTAGTTAAGAAACATATATCATTTTGAACAATAATTCACTACTTATTAGCTATGAATTGGTACCAAAAAAAGTTAAGTATTCATTAGACAAAAAAACATTTGGTTAAATAATTTTTCTTTTAAAATTTCGCAAATCATTGTCACAAAGGCACATATTCTATTCGAAGCATTATCGGACCTTCTGATAACCACGCCAAATCCAAATTTAGAGTCCTCCATACAAATCCATTGAAGCATTTGAATACGAGATTCAAACTCTTGATTGTTTCTAAAGTCGTTGGCAACATCTACCACCTTCACAACAAGACCTTGAATATTCGAGAGAAACAACCAAACCTTGGACATTCAAAGAAACAACTTGTTTTGATAAAACATCATGGTGCACCATATCTAATAAAAACAATTAAAAGCATAAAAGAACATAAGCGCTAGTACTGCTGCACAATGACTTCGGAAATGAAAACATAGAAATTTTGAAATGCATCTTCCGACAAGTTCATATAAGTTACAGAGATACTATTACGAACACGACGTAACTTTTTGATCGTGATATTATGAGTCTATCGAATTATCTAACTGCAAGTATACAGTCTATCGCGGGGTTTCAAAAAATATAGATCCCACAGAGACCTAATTGTCAATCTATCGTTTATGGTTGCTATGTTGTTTATCTAAGGCATATTAATTAAGCAAAGGAGAGATGAAATAAGTAACTTTAATATTTTCAAACAAAAAATATTGGAATGTGACACTCATCAAACAACAGTATTCTTGATTGTTTCTAAATAGGATTATTGTACGGGGCAATATTTTCTACTTTGAAAAGAATATAATTGAACAGGAGCTGTCGCTTTCGCGTATTCAAAACCAAATTTGACTCTTTAATTTATATAGTCCACTATCACATTTGACCGACACTTATTGCGTTAAAGTAGTAAATCCTTTTTTAAGAAACCAGACTCTTTACTAAGTTGAAAACTAATTTTCATTGGAAAATTTAACTTAAAACGGTTCCATGCTCAAACACTATTATAGCTCAGTCGTTTTTCCTTCTTTGATTTCTTTTGTAAAAGTTTCCAAAATATCAAATTTTTACAAAAAAAAATATAATAAACTATTTTTTCAACACAACGTCAATAAAGTGGAAAATCCATATACTCTAGAGTAAAGCGTAAAACTTTAAAGGAGACATAAAACCTCTAATGTGAAGGTGATGCAAACATAACAGATTCCCAGACCCTCGACCACGTCGCCTCTAATGTGAAGGTGATGCAAACATAATAGATTCCCAGACCCTCGACCACGTCGGATTCACATAATCTAGGACATCAACTCTGAAACCTTTAGGTGATGCATAAATCTAGACATCTTGAAAACCTCGAACGCGTTATTAGTGCAAAAATGGCTAATAAAACTTTGGAACTTAACCTCTATATATTGAAGTCGGTGACACCCTTAACAAATGTTGATATTGAACCAAAATTTCACTTGGGTAAGCATATAGAGCATACCTTTTACCGAATTTGGCTCCTGGAAAGCCTAGTTAAACCAGATACATATCCTGAAATTCTCCACGAAGATATTGGGACAACAACCCCTAACATGATTTTGGGAAGAAACAGGTAAATATCAAACTAACGTGTTCAATTTTTTTAAATTGAAAATACTTAAGACATTTTGCATAAAATAGACAAAATTGTGCATTAATAATGGAGCAAAATCACTTTTATAAATAATATATATTCAGATTTTTTTTCAATTATTAGTTTATCATAACCATTAAAAAATATTACATTACTAAAGAGATCATATATCAAAATAATTTGAGGTTGCTTCCTTTTTCAAAAATTACTCAGATTTTCTAAGAGAAACTTTCTTCTCTTTAAGAGCTCCGATATTTAACAAAAACATGTTAATGTGAGATAGTGTTTGTGATGCTTTTGTTTTTTTGTTAAGGATGTCTCTTTGTTTCTATTAAATATTACTAGATTAATTATAATATATATATATATATATATATATATATATATATATATATATATATATATATATATATATATATATATATATATATATATATATATGAAATTTCTTTTTATTTGTATTTTGACTCATAAATAAACCAAGTGTAAATGAAAAAACATTTATTAATTTTATTTAGAACATTGAAAACAAAGTCTAATTATTCAAACTAAGAAATTCTTCAAATTTATATGAATTTTTATTACAATTTAGTTTAATAATTATTTGTTATTAGATAGAACTATCAAAAATATTTTAAAAAATATAAATAGTTAGGAGATAACTTGAAATCGCTAAGGATGTTAAGTTAAAATTACCATATTATTTTTAGTTTATGAATTGTCATTTTTATATCTAGTAAATATTTTTTAATATAATTAAAAAAAATAGAAAATCTAAAGAAAGTAGAGAAAGAGGTTAGACAGTTACATAATAATTGCGTGAGTATGGGAATTGGGTTTTTTCACGAGTAGTGGGGGTTTTTTATTTTGTTTATATGTATCAAATTATATTTATTTTATAAATTTTGTTAATAACGCTAATAATTATGTAATTTAATTAAAGAAAAGAAAGAATTAAAAGAATGTGGAAAAAGAGGTTACATAGGTACATAATAATTAAATAAAAATTAAGTGAAAAGTAGGTGTAGATTTTGAAGAAAAAATTGATAGAGGAAATTATAAGATTATAATTTCTATACTAAATTATAATTTTGATTATTAATAATAACTCAATAATATATTTTCGTGCATGACAAGGTTGAACGACTAGTAGTTAAGAAACATATATCATTTTGAACAATAATTCACTACTTATTAGCTATGAATTGGTACCAAAAAAAGTTAAGTATTCATTAGACAAAAAAACATTTGGTTAAATAATTTATCTTTTAAAATTTCGCAAATCATTGTCACAAAGGCACATATTCTATCCGAAGCATTATCGGACCTTCTGATAACCACGCCAAATCCAAATTTAGAGTCCTCCATACAAATCCATTGAAGCATTTGAATACGAGATTCAAACTCTTGATTGTTTCTAAAGTCGTTGGCAACATCTACCACCTTCACAACAAGACCTTGAATATTCGAGAGAAACAACCAAACCTTGGACATTCAAAGAAACAACTTGTTTTGATAAAACATCATGGTGTACCATATCTAATAAAAACAATTAAAAGCATAAAAGAACATAAGCGCTAGTACTGCTGCACAATGACTTCGGAAATGAAAACTTAGAAATTTTGAAATGCATCTTCCGACAAGTTCATATAAGTTACAGAGATACATTTACGACACGACGTAACTTTTTGATCGTGATATTATGAGTCTATCGAATTATCTAACTGCAAGTATACAGTCTATCGCGGGGTTTCAAAAAATATAGATCTCACAGATACCTAATTGTCAATCTATCGTTTATGGTTGCTATGTTGTTTATCTAAGGCATATTAATTAAGCAAAGGAGAGATGAAATAAGTAACTTTAATATTTTCAAACAAAAAATATTGGAATGTGACACTCATCAAACAACAGTATTCTTGATTGTTTCTAAATAGGATTATTGTACGGGGCAATATTTTCTACTTTGAAAAGAATATAATTGAACAGGAGTTGTCGCTTTCGCGTATTCAAAACTAAATTTGACTCTTTAATTTATATAGTCCACTATCACATTTGACCGACACTTATTGCGTTAAAGTAGTAAATCCTTTTTTAAGAAACCAGACTCTTTACTAAGTTGAAAACTAATTTTCATTGGAAAATTTAACTTAAAACGGTTCCATGCTCAAACACTATTATAGCTCAGTCGTTTTTCCTTCTTTGATTTCTTTTGTAAAAGTTTCCAAAATATCAAATTTTTACAAAAAAAAATATAATAAACTCTTTTTTCAACACAACGTCAATAAAGTGGAAAATCCATATACTCTAGAGTAAAGCGTAAAACTTTAAAGGAGACATAAAACCTCTAATGTGAAGGTGATGCAAACATAACAGATTCCCAGACCCTCGACCACGTCGCCTCTAATGTGAAGGTGATGCAAACATAACAGATTCCCAGACCCTCGACCACGTCGGATTCACATAATCTAGGACATCAACTCTGAAACCTTTAGGTGATGCATAAATCTAGACATCTTGAAAACCTCGAACGCGTTATTAGTGCAAAAATGGCTAATAAAACTTTGGAACTTAACCTCTATATATTGAAGTCGGTGACACCCGTAACAAATGTTGATATTGAACCAAAATTTCACTTGGGTAAGCATATAGAGCATACCTTTTACCGAATTTGGCTCCTGGAAAGCCTAGTTAAACCAGATACATATCCTGAAATTCTCCACGAAGATATTGGGACAACAACCCCTAACATGATTTTGGGAAGAAACAGGTAAATATCAAACTAACGTGTTCAATTTTTTTAAATTGAAAATACTTAAGACATTTTGCATAAAATAGACAAAATTATGCATTAATAATGGAGCAAAATCACTTTTATAAATAATATATATTCAGATTTTTTTTCAATTATTAGTTTATCATAACCATTAAAAAATATTACATTACTAAAGAGATCATATATCAAAATAATTTGAGGTTGCTTCCTTTTTAAAAAATTACTCAGATTTTCTAAGAGAAACTTTCTTCTCTTTAAGAGCTCCGATATTTAACAAAAACATGTTAATGTGAGATAGTGTTTGTGATGCTTTTGTTTTTTTGTTAAGGATGTCTCTTTGTTTCTATTAAATATTACTAGATTAATTATAATATATATATATATATATATATATATATATATATATATATATATATATATATATATATATATATATATATATGAAATTTCTTTTTATTTGTATTTTGACTCATAAATAAACCAAGTGTAAATGAAAAAACATTTATTAATTTTATTTAGAACATTGAAAACAAAGTCTAATTATTCAAACTAAGAAATTCTTCAAATTTATATGAATTTTTATTACAATTTAGTTTAATAATTATTTGTTATTAGATAGAACTATCAAAAATATTTTAAAAAATATAAATAGTTAGGAGATAACTTGAAATCGCTAAGGATGTTAAGTTAAAATTACCATATTATTTTTAGTTTATGAATTGTCATTTTTATATCTAGTAAATATTTTTTAATATAATTAAAAAAAATAGAGAATCTAAAGAAAGTAGAGAAAGAGGTTAGACAGTTACATAATAATTGCGTGAGTATGGGAATTGGGTTTTTTCACGAGTAGTGGGGGTTTTTTATTTTGTTTATATGTATCAAATTATATTTATTTTATAAATTTTGTTAATAACGCTAATAATTATGTAATTTAATTAAAGAAAAGAAAGAATTAAAAGAATGTGGAAAAAGAGGTTACATAGGTACATAATAATTAAATAAAAATTAAGTGAAAAGTAGGTGTAGATTTTGAAGAAAAAATTGATAGAGGAAATTATAAGATTATAATTTCTATACTAAAGTATAATTTTGATTATTAATAATAACTCAATAATATATTTTCGTGCATGACAAGGTTGAACGACTAGTAGTTAAGAAACATATATCATTTTGAACAATAATTCACTACTTATTAGCTATGAATTGGTACCAAAAAAAGTTAAGTATTCATTAGACAAAAAAACATTTGGTTAAATAATTTTTCTTTTAAAATTTCGCAAATCATTGTCACAAAGGCACATATTCTATTCGAAGCATTATCGGACCTTCTGATAACCACGCCAAATCCAAATTTAGAGTCCTCCATACAAATCCATTGAAGCATTTGAATACGAGATTCAAACTCTTGATTGTTTCTAAAGTCGTTGGCAACATCTACCACCTTCACAACAAGACCTTGAATATTCGAGAGAAACAACCAAACCTTGGACATTCAAAGAAACAACTTGTTTTGATAAAACATCATGGTGCACCATATCTAATAAAAACAATTAAAAGCATAAAAGAACATAAGCGCTAGTACTGCTGCACAATGACTTCGGAAATGAAAATATAGAAATTTTGAAATGCATCTTCCGACAAGTTCATATAAGTTACAGAGATACATTTACGAACACGACGTAACTTTTTGATCGTGATATTATTGTAAGAACAAAAATTATTCTACAACAGATTCCTTGATTTTGATGATAACAAAGGATGAAACCAAAAATGGCACCCTAACGAAAAGTTCCTAAGTGTGCAGGGTTCTAAAGAAAGAAGGAAGAAATCTGATGATGTCATCAGATACAGAACCAGATCAGAAGCATATTATCATATGATCAGAAGCATCTGAAGTGGAAACAAGTTCAAGAAAGTCTAAACTCTGAGCAAAACAGCAAAGTATCAGAAGCATCTGAACAATTAGCAAACTCTAGAAGTTCTGACTCTGAACAAAGGGTTGTCCAACTTCAGAAGCTCTTGGCACTATCTGAAGAATCCATCAGAACTCTAAAGAGATCAACATCAGAAGCAAGACTCCAAGATTCTCAGATACACAAAGACTCTGATTATAAATTTGCTAATCATGAAAGAGTAACGTTAAAGTCAAGTAAAGATTTGCAAATGGATTTCCTAATTAAGAAAGAGACGTTAATCTCCAATTTCAATAAAGAAGATACTACTTGTGGTAAGTAGTCATTTCAAGGAGAGAAAGTTATCCTGCAGAAGCTACTTATGTTATGGCGTAAAATCATCTTATTACTCATCAGTTTCAACTACTACCTCACTGATCTATATAAAGGATTACAAATCAACTTTCAGTAGACGTTAAGCAAGCCAACAAGCCAAAATTATACTGAAACATCAACACTCAAGAAAAACACTCTTGCTCTCTAAGATCTTCACAAAGCTTTTGCTTATAACGTGAAAAACCTTTGTTCTTAACACTATAATATTTGCTTTCTTAGAAGCACTCTAGATTACATAAATCTTTTATCAATTGTTTGCTTATTTCCTCAAGTGACTTTGTAAAGTCTGTATACTTGAGAGGACTAAGAGATTTTTCTCTTAGGCGTTGTTTGTAATCTTTCAAGATTAGTGGATTAAGTCCTTGTTGAAGGCGAAATCACCTTGGCCGGGTGGACTGGAGTAGCTTTGTGTTATAAGCGAACCAGTATAAAATCATTGTGTGGTTTTCATTTTGAAAAGCGCTTATTTTTCCAAACAATTCAAACCCCCCCTTTCTTGTTTTTCTCACCTTCAATTGGTATCAGAGCTCCGGCTCTGTTATTGATTTTCTAATCAAACACTTAACCGTGTAGAGAGATCCAGTACGAGAAAAACAATGGCCCACTCAAATGAAAGAGATTCTTACAATGCTAAGCCTCCTGTTTTTGATGGAGAGAAATTTGATTACTGGAAAGATAGAATCGAAAGTTTCTTTCTGGGTTATGATGCTGACCTCTGGGACATAGTCACAGATGGATATACACCTCCAGTCTTAGAAAATGGAGCTGAAGTTCCCAGAAACAAGATGTCAGAAGATCAGAAACGTATCTTCAAAAATCATCACAAGGCCAGAACAATACTTCTAAATGCTATATCATACAACGAATATGAAAAGATCACCAACAGAGAGACAGCCAAAGATATACTTGACTCTCTGAAGATGACCCATGAAGGAAACTCCCAAGTCAAGGAGACGAAGGCTCTGGCGCTTATCCAGAAATATGAAGCCTTCAAAATGGAAGATGACGAAGCTATAGAGGCTATGTTTTCTAGATTTCAAACTCTTATTGCAGGTCTTAAAGTGCTAGACAAAGGATACACGACTGCAGATCATGTTAAGAAGATAGTCAGAAGTCTGCCAAAGAAATGGAGACCTATGGTTACTGCTCTGAAGTTGTCGAAGGATCTGAACAATATCAACCTTGAAGAACTTGTTAGTTCTCTCAGAAGCCATGAGATAGAACTAGAGGAGGATGAGCCTCAGAAAAAGAACAAGTCCGTAGCGCTAAAGTCCAGATCTGAAAGAAGGAAACCTGACAGAACCAAAGCTCTCCAGGCAGAAACTGAAGATACTGACGATTCTGAACCAGAAGACTCTGATGATGAAGAAGAGTTGTCCCTACTAACCAGAAGAGTCAAGCAACTCTGGAAAAAGAGGAACAACAACTTCAGAAGACCAAGACCCAGAGGGGATCGATCAGAGTCAACTTCAAAAGGTAAAGCTAACAAAGATATTACCTGTTATGAATGTAAAGAAACAGGTCATTACAGAAATGAATGCCCCAAGCTGAAGAAAGACAACTCTAGAAAAGAAAGCTTCAAGAAAAATACCTTCAGAACAAAGAAAGGATTAATGGCCACCTGGGATGATAGTGAATCTGGATCATCAGAATCTGACTCTGATGAACAGGCCAACGTAGCACTTATGGCTACCACATCCAGCAGCTCAGATGAAGAATCTGAAGAGGTATTTTCTGAACTTTCTCGTTCTGATTTAGAATCATGCTTGTCAGAAACTCTAAGCTCATATCAGAAATTAAAACAAAAGTTTAAAAACATCAAAGGCTGTTTTAAAGCAAAATTTGAAGAATGTAGAGAGCTTGAGATAACAATTTTATCACGAGAAGATACAATCAAATCTTTAATGTTAGAAAGAGATGGAGCAAAGAGAAAAAGCTTAGAACTAGAAGAAACGTTGTCTCAAGCACCACAAACTTCAAATAAAATAATTTATAAATATGAAGAAGCCTTTCAAGAATTTCTGAAGAATGGGATAGATAGGAGTATTATGGCATCCATGATTTATGGAGTAAGTCAGAACAACAAAAAGGGAATTGGGTATGATCCTAAGGAAGATAAAACTTCTACCAATAAACAACTTAAATCTCCCTTTTCATATCATTACACACACACACAAGAACAAAAATTTAAAAATGCTAGAAAACCCAAAGTTATAAGAAACTCTGGGAAAACTAATCTGAAAGGACCCAAGAGATTCTGGGTACCGAAAGATAAGATTATCTATGTTGCAAATATCCTATGCAGCAAAGTTCAGACACCAGTCATGGTACCTGGACTCTGGATGCTCGCGACACATGACGGGAAGAAAGTCTATGTTCCAAAGTCTGGAACTTAAAGACGCTGGATTTGTAGGCTTCGGAGGAGATCAGAAAGGAAGGATCAGAGGCTCCGGAACTATTGGTAATGGTACTCTTCCCTCTATTTCTGATGTTCTTTATGTAGAAGGATTAATGCATAACTTGTTATCCATAAGTCAATTAAGTGATAACGGTTATGATGTGATCTTCAATCAAAAAACATGTAAAGCCATTAATCAGAACGATGGCTCTATCCTTTTCACAGGCAAGAGGAAAAACAACATTTACAAAATAAATCTTTCTGATTTAAAAGATCAAAATGTTAAATGTCTAATGTCAGTTCACGAAGAGCAATGGGTATGGCATAGACGCTTGGGCCACATTAGCATGAGGAAACTTTCTCAGCTAAATAAACTCGAGTTAGTTAGAGGCCTACCTAAACTGAAGTTTTCTTCAGATGCTCTGTGTGAAGCTTGTCAGAAAGGAAAATTTTCAAAAACTTCTTTTAAAAAGAAAAATGTTGTTTCTACCTCTAAGCCTCTGGAACTTCTTCACATTGACTTATTTGGTCCTGTGAAAACAGCATCAGTTAATGGAAAGAAGTATGGACTAGTCATTGTTGATGATTACAGTCGCTGGACATGGGTAAAATTCCTAAAGCACAAGAGTGAGTCTCACTCTGTATTCACCAGTTTCTGTTCCAAAGTGCAAAAAGAATTTGACTCTAAAATTATTAGAGTCAGAAGTGATCATGGTGGAGAATTTGAAAACAAAGATTTTGAAGAATTATTTGATTCTAATGGAATATCCCATGATTTCTCCTGCCCTAGAACTCCACAACAAAATGGAGTTGTAGAGAGGAAGAATAGGACACTCCAAGAGATGGCCAGAACCATGATCAATGAAACTAATGTAGCAAAGCACTTTTGGGCAGAAGCTGTAAATACAGCGTGTTACATTCAGAATAGAATCTCAATAAGACTTATTCTAGAAAAGACTCCCTATGAACTGTGTAAAGGAAGAAAACCAAACATTTCATATTTTCATCCTTTTGGATGTTCTTATTTTATATTAAATACTAAAGAATATCTGAACAAGTTTGATTCCAAAGCACGGAAAGGTATTATGTTAGGATACTCAGAACGCTCTAAAGGCTACAGAGTATTCAACACAGAAACCAAAATTGTGGAAGAATCAATTCATGTCAGATTTGATGATAAGCTTGACCCTGAAAAGTCAAAGCTAGTTGAAAAGTTTGCAGATTTGGAAATCACTCTTGTAGAATCTGATAAAACTCCAGAAGCAACTGTCACTCAGAACTCTGAAGAAATTAAATCTCCAGAAATCCCAAAGAAAGTCAAAAGTCGTATCAATGTATCTGAAGATTTGATTCTGGGAAACAAGGACGAACCTGTCAGAACCAGATCTACCTTCAGGACTTCTGAAGATACTCCTCTGGGACTAGTATCTCTGATTGAGCCTACATCTTGTGATGAAGCACTTCAGGATAATGACTGGGTGGCAGCTATGCAAGAAGAATTGGATCAATTCTCAAAGAATGATGTCTGGGATCTCGTTCCTAAACCCAGAGGCACTCATGTCATTGGAACCAGATGGGTTTTCAGAAACAAGCTGAACGAGAAAGGAGAAGTTGTCAGAAACAAAGCTCGACTGGTAGCTCAAGGTTACAGTCAACAAGAAGGTATTGACTATAATGAAACCTTTGCTCCAGTCGCGAGGTTAGAATCTATTCGTCTTCTTGTATCTTTTGCTATTAATCATTCTATTAAATTATATCAAATGGATGTCAAGAGTGCATTCCTTAATGGTTATATATCAGAAGAAGTGTATGTCAACCAACCTCCAGGTTTTGAAAATTCAAATTTTCCAGAACATGTTTTTAAACTTAAGAAATCCTTATATGGACTTAAACAAGCTCCCAGAGCTTGGTATGAACGATTAAGCAATTTTCTTCTGGAACAAAATTTTATCAGAGGAAAAGTTGATTCTACACTCTTCTGTAAAAACCTTAATAATGATCTCATGATATGCCAGATTTATGTTGATGATATTATTTTTGGTTCTGCTAATATCTCTGTTTGCCAAGAATTTTCTAAGTTAATGCAGGCAGAATTTGAGATGAGTTTAATGCAAGAACTAAAGTTCTTTCTGGGAATTCAAATTAATCAAACTCCAGAAGTCACGTACGTCCATCAAAGTAAATATATTAAAGACGTTCTGAAGAAGTTTGACATGACTAAATGCAACTCTGCAAAAACTCCCATGCACCCAACTTGCATTCTGGAAAAGGAAGAGGTAAGCAACAAGGTTTGTCAGAAGCTCTATCGAGGTATGATAGGCTCTCTTCTCTATCTGACTGCTACTCGTCCTGATATTCTCTTTAGCGTCTGTCTTTGTGCCAGATTCCAATCAGATCCTAGAGAATCTCATTTAACAGCAGTTAAGAGAATTCTTAAGTATCTGAAAGGAACTCCTAACCTGGGCCTGATGTATAAGAAAACATCAGAGTATAGACTTTCTGGTTATTGTGATGCAGATTATGCAGGAGATAGAGTAGAACGAAAAAGCACTTCTGGAAATTGCCAGCTTCTGGGAAACAATCTGATATCCTGGGCTAGCAAAAGACAATCAACAATTGCTCTATCAACTGCAGAAGCAGAATATATCTCAGCGTCACTGTGCACAACTCAGATGCTCTGGATGAAGCATCAGTTAGAAGATCTGCAAATCTTTGAGAGTAACATTCCTATCTTTTGTGATAATACTGCTGCTATTTGTTTAAGTAAGAATCCCATTCTACATTCCAGAGCCAAACACATTGAAATAAAACATCATTTTATCAGAGACTATGTTCAGAAAGGGATAGTAACATTGAAGTTCATTGATACTGAACATCAATGGGCAGATATCTTTACTAAGCCTCTAGCTGAAGATAGATGTCTTTTTATCTTAGAACATCTGAACATTAAAAATTGCCCTGAGTAAAGTATGGCATCTGAAAATGTAAAATGAGACTCTGATAAAAACAAATGCACTTCTGCCTCTGACTCTGATACTTCTACCAGTTAAGAAGATATCTGAGTTAGAAAACTCCAGGAACAAACCCCTTGGTATTCCTGAAGATCAGATACATCAACACGTGGAGCTCTGCGCGTCTAACCTTAGAACTTCTAGACAGCTGTCAAAAGAAATTCAAAAGGCAGACGTTTGAGTTCTCCTCGAGCAGTGTGCGTACTGTGGGATTAGACATTCATTAATTAGCTATAATCATTTTTTCCCCCAAGCGTGCTTACTTGAGCGTTGTGCTAACGCAATTTAATGTGTCGTTTTGCATGTGTTTTACTTAGGGTATATAAACACTTTTCTCACATTTCACACACTTATCACTCTCACTCACTCTAAAACCCTAAACCCTCTCTGAAGTATTCTCTGCAAGTTCTTCATCTTCTTCAATCTTCTTCTCCTTCACCATGGACGCTCAACAACAACAAGTCTTTAACTTCTCTCAAGAAATGGAATCAAGCTCTACTGCTCAAACCTCAAGCATTCCAACACCAACGGTTACAGGCGTCACCATCACCCCTGTTTACAAAGAACCCCATGTTCTTGACCGTGAACAACATGTTAACCTTTCAACCCCTTTTGAAGGACTGGACGTGTTGTGTGAATCACTAGTTGATTTCGATAACTTGAAGAGAAATGGCGTTGATCTTACTGAAGAGCTTCGCAAACAAGGATGGGAAAACTACTTCCAAAGGCTCTATGGTCCTGTTTACCCTCTTCTCATCAAGGAGTTCTGGAGGTTTGCAGATGCAGATGACCACTTCATCGTCTCATATGTTCTGGGGGTGAAGATTGTTATCACTGAAGGGTCAATAGCCTCTCTACTGAACATGGAGAGAGCTGGAGGAAAAAGGATTTACAACATCCCTCCTAGGTCAAAGCGCATTACTGAAGTAATCAACCCAACAATCTTCAAACCCAACATTGAAGGAAATCCTTCAAAGAACAAGGAGTTGCATCAGAACCTCAGAGTGTGGCTGAAGATCATTCTGGGAACTATTCACCACCGTCCAGCCTCTAACTCCTCTGACTACATCAATGCAGACCAGAAATGCATTCTGTACTGCATTCAGAAGGGTGTGAAGATCTGCCTCCCTGCTCTCCTTTTCAGATATCTGAGAGATTCTGTCAGAGAAACCAGAAACAACATGAAGCCCAGATCCTACATTCCTCTGGGAAGATTGCTATCTGATGTCTTCATTGAAAATGGACTGGTAGATCATCTAGAGAAGACCAAACTGATGGATGATCTGGCAATAGATGTTGGGAAGCCTCTGAACGCCAGAAATCTCAAGAGTATGGGGATAATTAAGAAGATTCAAGTCAGACCCTCTCTGGACACATCCTGGGAATCTTTGAAAGATCAGAGGAAGATGCCTCATGGCCTTGCCAGGTTCTTCAAGAATGAACCCAGAGATGCTGTTGCTATCTATCTTCAGCGTCTGCTGGATGATGGTGTTGACATCTCTGACTTCAGCCTCGACGACTGTCTGGATTCAGAGGAAGACTTCGTCAGATACAAGAGAGGTCTCTCTGAGAAGAAGATAGCACCGCCGGCAAAGAAGGCCAGACTTGGAGAAGCTTCTGGAAGCAAATCTTCAGCTCCTCTGAATATCTCTACTGGTACGTCTGTTCCTCCTGTTACCTCTAATCCTCTGATGGCTTCTTCTAACCCTCTCTCTTCACAACCTATTTTTACTACCTCTGAAATCCCACCTTCAACCACCAGAACCTCCCAACCTTCACCAGTTCTAAATGTAGCCCGTACATTCATACCTCCCTCTGAACCTAAACTAACTCACCAAAGCACTTCCTCTTCATCATCCTCAGAACCAGAATCACCCCCATATGTTTCCATCTCTTCTGACCCAGAATATCCTGACCCTGATTCCCCAACCATAGCCACCATTTATGCTCATAAACTTGCTTCACAACAACAAACACAAACACAATCTGAAGCAACTTCACCTCCACCACAACAAACAACCACCATACCTTCTGAAACTCAACCCTCTGACCCCCACACCTCTGATATCACCCCACCAAACATCTCCGTTGCACCTGAAGCTGAAACTGAACCCTTAGATTTAAACCCTCTTTACGCTTCACCCCAAACATCTGAACCTCAACTAGAAGCAGAATCTGAACCCCAACCTGAATCAGAATCTGAACCTCACACATTAAATCTCAGCCCTCCACCTCATACCTCTGAACCTGAACCTGAACCTGAACTTTCTACACCTACCCTTGAGGAAGCCATCATGCAGGTAGCAGAAGCTTCAGTACAAAAGGTCAAGTCTCTGACCACTACCTCTGAAATCAGTGATGATCCTAAATCTGTAAGGACACACTGGAACAGAGTCATTGGCTGGATGACCTCCGAGTCTTTTAGACTGAAGAACATCTCTGAACAAGTCAGAAATGGCTACATCAGAGATGCTGAGGCAAGACTCCAGGAGAGACTTGCCAGAGAAGCTGAAGCCAGAAGGCTAGAGGAAGAGAGATTGGCCAAGGAAGCTGAAGAAGAAGCAAGAAGACTGGAAGAAGAAGAAAAAGCTCGTCAAGCTGAAATCCTAAGGGAAAAGGAAGCTGAAGCTAAGGCTCTGGCGGATGCAGAAGCACAAGCTGCTGCTGAAGCTGAAGCTCAGCAGGCTCTGACTCTGGGGGAGTCCTCTTCTGTGATCCCTATGGTTCTTCAGACTCTGAAAGAACTTAAGCAAGATCAGAATGAACTCCGGGCCAGAATGGACAAGCAAGATACTGTCAACGACAACATCCAGAATATGCTTGCAATGTTGCTTCAGAGAATGCCTCCGCCTCCGAACCCTTAGGCACTTAGGATTTATTTTTGCTTGCATGTTGTTTTTTATTTTCTCTGAATCTGATGTTTTTCTAGCTTCTGTTGCCTTTGTGCTTCTATCTATGAATTCAAGTTTTTCTCTTTACCTATTTTTTTTTTACTATGTCTTTTTGATTCTGACAAAAAGGGGGAGAAGTCATTAATAGCTCTGATGAAAATATTGTCTAATTACCTTAAGCATTCTGCAACATATATTTTTTTTCTTAAAAATAATTTTATCTAACCTGGACTTAAGAAATTGCAGAAGGTATCAAGAAACCTCTTTACTTAGAAGCTCTGGTAAGAACTTCTGAACTCCCTAGCACTAACTTAGGGGGAGCTTCTGTCTATCTGATCTGATATTTTATATGTTTCATCTGCTAATTAAGATTGTTTTGTCATCATCAAAAAGGGGGAGATTGTAAGAACAAAAATTATTCTACAACAGATTCCTTGATTTTGATGATAACAAGGGATGAAACCAAAAATGGCACCCTAACGAAAAGTTTCTAAGTGTGCAGGGTTCTAAAGAAAGAAGGAAGAAATCTGATGATGTCATCAGATACAGAACCAGATCAGAAGCATATTATCATATGATCAGAAGCATCTGAAGTGGAAACAAGTTCAAGAAAGTCTAAACTCTGAGCAAAACAGCAAAGTATCAGAAGCATCTGAACAAGTAGCAAACTCTAGAAGTTCTGACTCTGAACAAAGGGTTGTCCAACTTCAGAAGCTCTTGGCACTATCTGAAGAATCCATCAGAACTCTAAAGAGATCAACATCAGAAGCAAGACTCCAAGATTCTCAGATACACAAAGACTCTGATTATAAATTTGCTAATCATGAAAGAGTAACGTTAAAGTCAAGTAAAGATTTGCAAATGGATTTCCTAATTAAGAAAGAGACGTTAATCTCCAATTTCAATAAAGAAGATACTACTTGTGGTAAATAGTCATTTCAAGGAGAGAAAGTTATCCTGCAGAAGCTACTTATGTTATGGCGTAAAATCATCTTATTACTCATCAGTTTCAACTACTACCTCACTGATCTATATAAAGGATTACAAATCAACTTTCAGTAGACGTTAAGCAAGCCAACAAGCCAAAATTATACTGAAACATCAACACTCAAGAAAAACACTCTTGCTCTCTAAGATCTTCACGAAGCTTTTGCTTATAACGTGAAAAACCTTTGTTCTTAACACTATAATATTTGCTTTCTTAGAAGCACTCTAGATTACATAAATCTTTTATCAATTGTTTGCTTATTTCCTCAAGTGACTTTGTAAAGTCTGTATACTTGAGAGGACTAAGAGATTTTTCTCTTAGGCGTTGTTTGTAATCTTTCAAGATTAGTGGATTAAGTCCTTGTTGAAGGCGAAATCACCTTGGCCGGGTGGACTGGAGTAGCTTTGTGTTATAAGCGAACCAGTATAAAATCATTGTGTGGTTTTCATTTTGAAAAGCGCTTATTTTTCCAAACAATTCAAACCCCCCCTTTCTTGTTTTTCTCACCTTCAATTATGAGTCTATCGAATTATCTAACTGCAAGTATACAGTCTATCGCGGGGTTTCAAAAAATATAGATCCCACAGAGACCTAATTGTCAATCTATCGTTTATGGTTGCTATGTTGTTTATCTAAGGCATATTAATTAAGCAAAGGAGAGATGAAATAAGTAACTTTAATATTTTCAAACAAAAAATATTGGAATGTGACACTCATCAAACAACAGTATTCTTGATTGTTTCTAAATAGGATTATTGTACGGGGCAATATTTTCTACTTTGAAAAGAATATAATTGAACAGGAGTTGTCGCTTTCGCGTATTCAAAACCAAATTTGACTCTTTAATTTATATAGTCCACTATCACATTTGACCGACACTTATTGCGTTAAAGTAGTAAATCCTTTTTTAAGAAACCAGACTCTTTACTAAGTTGAAAACTAATTTTCATTGGAAAATTTAACTTAAAACGGTTCCATGCTCAAACACTATTATAGCTCAGTCGTTTTTCCTTCTTTGATTTCTTTTGTAAAAGTTTCCAAAATATCAAATTTTTACAAAAAAAAATATAATAAACTATTTTTTCAACACAACGTCAATAAAGTGGAAAATCCATATACTCTAGAGTAAAGCGTAAAACTTTAAAGGAGACATAAAACCTCTAATGTGAAGGTGATGCAAACATAACAGATTCCCAGACCCTCGACCACGTCGCCTCTAATGTGAAGGTGATGCAAACATAACAGATTCCCAGACCCTCGACCACGTCGGATTCACATAATCTAGGACATCAACTCTGAAACCTTTAGGTGATGCATAAATCTAGACATCTTGAAAACCTCAAACGTGTTATTAGTGCAAAAATGGCTAATAAAACTTTGGAACTTAACCTCTATATATTGAAGTCGGTGACACCCTTAACAAATGTTGATATTGAACCAAAATTTCACTTGGGTAAGCATATAGAGCATACCTTTTACCGAATTTGGCTCCTGGAAAGCCTAGTTAAACCAGATACATATCCTGAAATTCTCCACGAAGATATTGGGACAACAACCCCTAACATGATTTTGGGAAGAAACAGGTAAATATCAAACTAACGTGTTCAATTTTTTTAAATTGAAAATACTTAAGACATTTTGCATAAAATAGACAAAATTGTGCATTAATAATGGAGTAAAATCACTTTTATAAATAATATATATTCAGATTTTTTTTCAATTATTAGTTTATCATAACCATTAAAAAATATTACATTACTAAAGAGATCATATATCAAAATAATTTGAGGTTGCTTCCTTTTTCAAAAATTACTCAGATTTTCTAAGAGAAACTTTCTTCTCTTTAAGAGCTCCGATATTTAACAAAAACATGTTAATGTGAGATAGTGTTTGTGATGCTTTTGTTTTTTTGTTAAGGATGTCTCTTTGTTTCTATTAAATATTACTAGATTAATTATAATATATATATATATATATATATATATATATATATATATATATATATATATATATATATATATATATATATATATATATATATATATATATATATATATATATATATATATGAAATTTCTTTTTATTTGTATTTTGACTCATAAATAAACCAAGTGTAAATGAAAAAACATTTATTAATTTTATTTAGAACATTGAAAACAAAGTCTAATTATTCAAACTAAGAAATTCTTCAAATTTATATGAATTTTTATTACAATTTAGTTTAAAAATTTCTTTGTTATTAGATAGAACTATCAAAAATATTTTAAAAAATATAAATAGTTAGGAGATAACTTGAAATCGCTAAGGATGTTAAGTTAAAATTACCATATTATTTTTAGTTTATGAATTGTCATTTTTATATCTAGTAAATATTTTTTAATATAATTAAAAAAAATAGAGAATCTAAAGAAAGTAGAGAAAGAGGTTAGACAGTTACATAATAATTGCGTGAGTATGGGAATTGGGTTTTTTCACGAGTAGTGGGGGTTTTTTATTTTGTTTATATGTATCAAATTATATTTATTTTATAAATTTTGTTAATAACGCTAATAATTATGTAATTTAATTAAAGAAAAGAAAGAATTAAAAGAATGTGGAAAAAGAGGTTACATAGGTACATAATAATTAAATAAAATTAAGTGAAAAGTAGGTGTAGATTTTGAAGAAAAAATTGATAGAGGAAATTATAAGATTATAATTTCTATACTAAAGTATAATTTTGATTATTAATAATAACTCAATAATATATTTTCGTGCATGACAAGGTTGAACGACTAGTAGTTAAGAAACATATATCATTTTGAACAATAATTCACTACGTATTAGCTATGAATTGGTACCAAAAAAAGTTAAGTATTCATTAGACAAAAAAACATTTGGTTAAATAATTTATCTTTTAAAATTTCGCAAATCATTGTCATAAAGGCACATATTCTATTCAAAGCATTATCGGACCTTCTGATAACCACGCCAAATCCAAATTTAGAGTCCTCCATACAAATCCATTGAAGCATTTGAATACGAGATTCAAACTCTTGATTGTTTCTAAAGTCGTTGGCAACATCTACCACCTTCACAATAAAACCTTGAATATTCGAGAGAAACAACCAAACCTTGGACATTCAAAGAAACAACTTGTTTTGATAAAACATCATGGTGCACCATATCTAATAAAAACAATTAAAAGCATAAAAGAACATAAGCGCTAGTACTGCTGCACAATGACTTCGGAAATGAAAACATAGAAATTCTGAAATGCATCTTCCGACAAGTTCATATAAGTTACAGAGATACATTTACGAACACGATGTAACTTTTTGATCGTGATATTATGAGTCTATCGAATTATCTAACTGCAAGTATACAGTCTATCGCGGAGTTTGAAAAGATATAGATCCCACAGAGACCTAATTGTCAATCTATCGTTTATGGTTGCTATGGTGTTTATCTAAGGCAAATTAATTAAGCAAAGTAGAGATGAAATAAGTAACTTTAATATTTTCAAACAAAAAATATTGGAAGGTGACACTCATCAAACAACAGTATTTTTGATTGTTTCTAAATATGATTATTGTACGGGGCAATATTTTCTACTTTGGAAAGAATGTAATTGAACAGGAGCTGTCGCTTTCGCGTATTCATAACCAAATTTGACTCTTTAATTTATATAGTCCACTATCACATTTGACCGACACTTATTGCGTTAAAGTAGTAAATCCTTTTTTAAGAAACCAGACTCTTTACTAAGTTGAAAACTAATTTTCATTGGAAACTTTAACTTAAAACGGTTCCATGATCAAACACTATTATAGCTCAGTCATTTTTCCTTCTTTGATTTCTTTTGTAAAAGTTTCCAAAATATCAAATTTATACAAAAAAAAATATAATAAACTATTTTTTAAACACAACGTCAATAAAGAGGAAAATCCATATACTCTAGAGTAAAGCATAAAACTTTAAAGGAGACATAAAACCTCTAATGTGAAGGTGATGCAAACATAACAGATTCCCAGACCCTCGACCACGTCGGATTCACATAATCTAGGACATCAACTCTGAAACCTTTAGGTGATGCATAAATCTAGACATCTTGAAAACCTCGAACGCGTTATTAGTGCAAAAATGGCTAATAAAACTTTGGAACTTAACCTCTATATATTGAAGTCGGTGACTGTAACACCCTTCTACCCAAACGACATATTTAAATAGATTATCAGAGTACAACATGTAGAAGAGTTTACATTTCTTACAACATAACACTTATCGCATCACAATATAAAACATATATTTATTTTATTAAAACTTCGCAGCGGACAACAACACAAATATTATCATTCATCATATAACAATTCATAATAATGTTTCAACAGTATCTCAACAAAGCATCTCAACATATTAGTCATCATAAACAACGTAAATAATAACCAATTATCTATCGAATCCCATAACCCCGGTGTCACATGACCAGAGCATTTGACTCGACTCTGTAGAATAACTCTACACTTATTCTTCAAACCTCAACAATAGCTACTCCTCTTTATCTGCACATTGCTCATCATAGATGAACATAAACACATGCAGAAGGGGTGAGAATTACATTATTAAATAATAATATAACGACAGAAATATAAACATAAATATGCCAACTTAGCTCATCATAATCATCATAATCAACATACTCATGAACATCAACAAAACAACATATCAAATACAATGCACACACCCATGCATGACTCAACACGACTCGGTATACCCATTTTGTGACCAACTACAGGATCACCACTCCCAGATTCATCACCATAGAATCCGAGTTCCCCGCAAGGAACCAAGCCTCTCAACAAGCCCGGAGTCAACAACATCATTGGAACTCAGTCCGTTCATCACTAGGCATCGGCCTTTCATGAATGCATGCACACCAAGCATGCATCATAATCAACATAGCAACAACAGCATCATATAGTCATGTTATCATCATCATTAACACATTCTATCACAAAAGCATATCACATCATGCCACAAAATCAAACACAGTATTAGCACACTCTACTAATATCTATACCACTCAAAGCAACGGGAAATGATCCCTCGTATACCATGCATCAGCTAAGTTACCTCGCTCAGCCTAAACAACCAAAAACTGCACAACAACAGCCCAGGAAAGACCACAAGTCTGCCCATACGCGTATTGCCTATGCCCATACGCGTATTGCCCACGCCTGACCAAATCCATACGCGTATTGCCCATGTCCATACGCGTATGCTACGCGTATCACATTCCCATACGCGTACCAACAGAGACCAAAACACGTTCAAAACATCATCTTCCTCATCCATACGCGTATTGCCTAGTGCCATACGCGTACCAGCAATCTCATACGCGTATTGCCTAGTGCCATACGCGTATGACCAGAAACCAGATTTCCAGATCTGCAATGGCTTTCTCTGCTACGAGATCTATCCAAATTCATCCTTCCACAGTCCAAATTTCACACAAAATCACTCATATCATCTAATACAAATAGTCCCCTATTCGATTTCACAAATCCTAACATCATTGCATATAATTTCTACGAATTCCTTCGATTAAAATCCCAATTTCGTTCATCCAATATTTCACCATTTTCAGCATATTATTGTTTAATAAGGTTCAGACCCCTTACCTCTTTGGATTGAAGGAAGTTCTGAGCAATCTTTGGCCTTTTCCTCTTCCTTCTCTTTCTCTTCAGCGCTTCTCCCTTTCTCTGACTCTGAGGCAAGATACGTGAAAAAAACACCCAGAGTTCTCACTTTGGCCTCTTTTATCAAATTCCCCTTTTACCCTTCCACTCTTCATATTCCATTTATTTTATTTATTTAATTATTATTAAAATAAATAACATCTATAATAATAATAATAATTCCCAATATTATTTAATAATTCATTTCACCTTCAAATAATCATATTAAAATAATATTTAAATTAATCTAACAATATTCGGGGTGTTACAGTGACACCCTTAACAAATGTTGATATTGAACCAAAATTTCACTTGGGTAAGCATATAGAGCATACCTTTTACCGAATTTGGCTCCTGGAAGGCTTAGTTAAACCAGATACATATCCTGAAATTCTCCACGAAGATATTGGGACAACAACCCCTAACATGATTTTGGGAAGAAACAGGTAAATATCAAACTAACGTGTTCAATTTTTTAAAATTGAAAATACTTAAGACATTTTGCATAAAATAGACAAAATTGTGCATTAATAATGGAGCAAAATCACTTTTATAAATAATATATATTCAGATTTTATTTCAAATATTAGTTTATCATAACCATTAAAAAATATTACATTACTAAAGAGATCATATATCAAAATAATTTGAGGTTGCTTCCTTTTTCAAAAATTACTCAGATTTTCTAAGAGAAACTTTCTTCTCTTTAAGAGCTCCGATATTTAACAAAAACATGTTAATGTGAGATAGTGTTTGTGATGCTTTTGTTTTTTTGTTAAGGATGTCTCTTTGTTTCTATTAAATATTACTCGATTAATTATAATATATATATATATATATATATATATATATATATATATATATATATTATATATATATATATATATATATACATATATATATATATATATATATATATATATATATATATATATATATATATATATATATATATATGAAATTTCTTTTTATTTGTATTTTTGACTCATAAATAAACCAAGTGTAAATGAAAAAACATTTATTAATTTTATTTAGAACATTGAAAACAAAGTCTAATTATTCAAACTAAGAAATACTTCAAATTTATATGAATTTTTATTACAATTTAGTGTAATAATTATTTGTTATTAGATAGAACTATCATAAATATTTTAAAAATATAAATAGTTAGGAGATAACTTGAAATTGCTAAGGATGTTAAGTTAAAATTACCATATTATTTTTAGTTTATGAATTGTCATTTTTATATCTAGTAAATATTTTTTAATATAATTAAAAAAAATAGAGAATCTAAAGAAAGTAGAGAAAGAGGTTAGACAGTTACATAATAATTGCGTGAGTATGGGAATTGGGTTTTTTCATGAGTAGTGGGGTTTTTTATTTTGTTTATATGTATCAAATTATATTTATTTTATAAATTTTGTTAATAAGGCTAATAATTACTGTAATTTAATTAAAGAAAAGAAAGAATTAAAAGAATGTGGAAAAAGAGGTTACATAGGTACATAATAATTAAATAAAAATTAAGTGAAAATTAGGTGTAGATTTTGAAGAAAAAATTGATAGAGGAAATTATAAGATTATAATTTCTATACTAAAGTATAATTTTGATTATTAATAATAACTCAATAATATATTTTCGTGCATTACAAGGTTGAACGACTAGTAGTTAAGAAACATATATCATTTTGAACAATAATTCACTACTTATTAGCTATGAATTGGTACCAAAAAAAGTTAAGTATTCATTAGACAAAAAAACATTTGGTTAAATAATTTATCTTTTAAAATTTCGCAAATCATTGTCATAAAGGCACATATTCTATTCGAAGCATTATCGGACCTTCTGATAACCACGCCAAATCCAAAATTAGAGTCCTCCATACAAATCCATTGAAGCATTTGAATACGAGATTTAAACTCTTGATTGTTTCTAAAGTCGTTGGCAACATCTACCACCTTCACAACAAAACCTTGAATATTTGAGAGAAATAACCAAACCTTGGACATTCAAAGAAACAACTTGTTTTGATAAAACATCATGGTGCACCATATCTAATAAAAACAATTAAAAGCATAAAAGAACATAAGCGCTAGTACTGCTGCACAACTTCGGAAATGAAAACATAGAAATTCTGAAATGCATCTTCCGACAAGTTCATATAAGTTAAAGAGATACATTTACGAACACGACGTAACTTTTTGATCGTGATATTATGAGTCTATCGAATTATCTAACTGCAAGTATACATTCTATCGCGGAGTTTGAAAAGATATAGATCCCACAGAGACCTAATTGTCAATCTATCGTTTATGGTTGCTATGGTGTTTATCTAAGGCAAATTAATTAAGCAAAGGAGAGATGAAATAAATAACTTTAATATTTTCAAACAAAAAATATTGGAATGTGACACTCATCAAACACAATATTCTTGATTGTTTCTAAATAGGATTATTGTATGGGGAAATATTTTCTACTTTGGAAAGAATGTAATTGAACAGGAGTTGTCGCTTTCGCGTATTCATAACCAAATTTGACTCTTTAATTTATATAGTCCACTATCACATTTGACCGACACTTATTGCGTTAAAGTAGTAAATCCTTTTTTAGGAAACCAGACTCTTTACTAAGTTGAAAACTAATTTTCATTGGAAAATTTAACTTAAAACGGTTCCATGATCAAACACTATTATAGCTCAGTCGTTTTTCCTTCTTTGATTTCTTTTGTAAAAGGTTCCAAAATATCAAATTTATACAAAAAAAAATATATAATAAACTATTTTTTTAACACAACGTCAATAAAGAGGAAAATCCATATACTCTAGAGTAAAGCATAAAACTTTAAAGGAGACATAAAACCTCTAATGTGAAGGTGATGCAAACATAACAGATTCCCAGACCCTCGACCACGTCGGAATCACATAATCTAGGACATCAACTCTGAAACCTTTAGGTGATGCATAAATCTAGACATCTTGAAAACCTCGAACGCGTTATTAGTGCAAAAATGGCTAATAAAACTTTGGAACTTAACCTCTATATATTGAAGTCGGTGACACCCTTAACAAATGTTGATATTGAACCAAAATTTCACTTGGGTAAGCATATAGGGCATACCTTTTACCGAATTTGGCTCCTGGAAGGCCTAGTTAAACCAGATACATATCCTGAAATTCTCCACGAAGATATTGGGACAACAACCCCTAACATGATTTTGGGAAGAAACAGGTAAATATCAAACTAACGTGTTCAATTTTTTAAAATTGAAAATACTTAAGACATTTTGCATAAAATAGACAAAATTGTGCAATAATAATGGAGCAAAATCACTTTTATAAATAATATATATTCAGATTTTATTTCAAATATTAGTTTATCATAACCATTAAAAAATATTACATTACTAAAGAGATCATATATCAAAATAATTTGAGGTTGCTTCCTTTTTCAAAAATTACTCAGATTTTCTAAGAGAAACTTTCTTCTCTTTAAGAGCTCCGATATTTAACAAAAACATGTTAATGTGAGATAGTGTTTGTGATACTTTTGTTTTTTTGATAAGGATGTCTCTTTGTTTCTATTAAATATTAATAGATTATAATATATATATATATATATATATATATATATATATATATATATATATATATATATATATATATATATAATATATATATATATATATATATATATATATATGAAATTTCTTTTTATTTGTATTTTTGACTCATAAATAAATCAAGTGTAAATGAAAAAACATTTATTAATTTTATTTAGAACATTGAAAACAAAGTCTAATTATTCAAACTAAGAAATTCTTCAAATTTATATGAATTTTTACTTCAATTTAGTTTAATAATTATTTGTTATTAGATAGAACTATCATAAATATTTTAAAAAATATAAATAGTTAGGAGATAACTTGAAATCGCTAAGGATGTTAAGTTAAAATTACCATATTATTTTTAGTTTATGAATTGTCATTTTTATATCTAGTAAATATTTTTTAATATAATTAAAAAAAATAGAGAATCTAAAGAAAGTAGAGAAAGAGGTTAGACAGTTACATAATAATTGCGTGAGTATGAGAATTGGGTTTTTTCATGAGTAATGGGGTTTTTTATTTTGTTTATATGTATCAAATTATATTTATTTTATAAATTTTGTTAATAAGGCTAATAATTACTGTAATTTAATTAAAGAAAAGAAAGAATTAAAAGAATGTGGAAAAAGAGGTTACATAGGTACATAATAATTAAACAAAAATTAAGTGAAAAGTAGGTGTAGATTTTGAAGAAAAAATTGATAGAGGAAATTATAAGATTATAATTTCTATACTAAATTATAATTTTGATTATTAATAATAACTCAATAATATATTTTCGTGCATGACAAGGTTGAACGACTAGTAGTTAAGAAACATATATCATTTTGAACAATATTTCACTACTTATTAGCTATGAATTGGTCCCAAAAAAAGTTGAGTATTCATTAGACAAAAAAACATTTGGTTAAATAATTTATCTTTTAAAATTTCGCAAATCATTGTCACAAAGGCACATATTCTATTCGAAGCATTATCGGACCTTCTGATAACCACGCCAAATCCAAATTTAGAGTCCTCCATACAAATCCATTGAAGCATTTGAATACGAGATTCAAACTCTTGATTGTTTCTAAAGTCGTTGGCAACATCTACCACCTTCACAACAAAACCTTGAATATTCGAGAGAAACAACCAAACCTTGGACATTCAAAGAAACAACTTGTTTTGATAAAACATCATGGTGCACCATATCTAATAAAAACAATTAAAAGCATAAAAGAACATAATCGCTAGTACTGCTGCACAATGACTTCGGAAATGAAAACATAGAAATTCTGAAATGCATCTTCCGACAAGTTCATATAAGTTACAGAGATACATTTACGAACACGACGTAACTTTTTGATCGTGATATTATGAGTCTATCGAATTATCTAACTGCAAGTATACAGTCTATCGCGGAGTTTGAAAAGATATAGATCCCACAGAGACCTAATTGTCAATCTATCGTTTATGGTTGCTATGGTGTTTCTCTAAGGCAAATTAATTAAGCAAAGGAGAGATGAAATAAGTAACTTTAATATTTTCAAACAAAAAATATTGGAAGGTGACACTCATCAAACAACAGTATTTTTGATTGTTTCTAAATATGATTATTGTACGGGGCAATATTTTCTACTTTGTAAAGAATGTAATTGAACAGGAGCTGTCGCTTTCGCGTATTCATAACCAAATTTGACTCTTTAATTTATATAGTCCACTATCACATTTGACCGACACTTATTGCGTTAAAGTAGTAAATCCTTTTTTAAGAAACCAGACTCTTTACTAAGTTGAAAACTAATTTTCATTGGAAACTTTAACTTAAAACGGTTCCATGATCAAACACTATTATAGCTCAGTCGTTTTTCCTTCTTTGATTTCTTTTGTAAAAGTTTCCAAAATATCAAATTTATACAAAAAAAAATATAATAAACTATTTTTTAAACACAATGTCAATAAAGAGGAAAATCCATATACTCTAGAGTAAAGCATAAAACTTTAAAGGAGACATAAAACCTCTAATGTGAAGGTGATGCAAACATAACAGATTCCCAGACCCTCGACCACGTCGGATTCACATAATCTAGGACATCATCTCTGAAACCTTTAGGTGCTGCATAAATCTAGACATCTTGAAAACCTCGAACGCGTTATTAGTGCAAAAATGGCTAATAAAACTTTGGAACTTAACCTCTATATATTGAAGTCGGTGACACCCTTAACAAATGTTGATATTGAACCAAAATTTCACTTGGGTAAGCATATAGAGCATACCTTTTACCGAATTTGGCTCCTGGAAGGCTTAGTTAAACCAGATACATATCCTGAAATTCTCCACGAAGATATTGGGACAACAACCCCTAACATGATTTTGGGAAGAAACAGGTAAATATCAAACTAACGTGTTCAATTTTTTAAAATTGAAAATACTTAAGACATTTTGCATAAAATAGACAAAATTGTGCATTAATAATGGAGCAAAATCATTTTATAAATAATATATATTCAGATTTTATTTCAAATATTAGTTTATCATAACCATTAAAAAATATTACATTACTAAAGAGATCATATATCAAAATAATTTGAGGTTGCTTCCTTTTTCAAAAATTACTCAGATTTTCTAAGAGAAACTTTCTTCTCTTTAAGAGCTCCGATATTTAACAAAAACATGTTAATGTGAGATAGTGTTTGTGATGCTTTTGTTTTTTTGATAAGGATGTCTCTTTGTTTCTATTAAATATTAATAGATTATAATATATATATATATATATATATATATATATATATATATATATATATATATATATATATATATATATATATATATATATATATATATATATATATATATATATATATATATATATATATATATATATATATATATATATATATATATATATATATGAAATTTCTTTTTATTTGTATTTTTGACTCATAAATAAATCAAGTGTAAATGAAAAAACATTTATTAATTTTATTTAGAACATTGAAAACAAAGTCTAATTATTCAAACTAAGAAATTCTTCAAATTTATATGAATTTTTATTTCAATTTAGTTTAATAATTATTTGTTATTAGATAGAACTATCATAAATATTTTAAAAAATATAAATAGTTAGGAGAAAACTTGAAATCGCTAAGGATGTTAAGTTAAAATTACCATATTATTTTTAGTTTATGAATTGTCATTTTTATATCTAGTAAATATTTTTTAATATAATTAAAAAAAATAGAGAATCTAAAGAAAGTAGAGAAAGAGGTTAGACAGTTACATAATAATTGCGTGAGTATGGGAATTGGGTTTTTTCATGAGTAGTGGGGGTTTTTTATTTTGTTTATATGTATCAAATTATATTTATTTTATAAATTTTGTTAATAAGGCTAATAATTACTGTAATTTAATTAAAGAAAAGAAAGAATTAAAAGAATGTGGAAAAAGAGGTTACATAGGTACATAATAATTAAATAAAAATTAAGTGAAAATTAGGTGTAGATTTTGAAGAAAAAATTGATAGAGGAAATTATAAGATTATAATTTCTATACTAAAGTATAATTTTGATTATTAATAATAACTCAATAATATATTTTCATGCATTACAAGGTTGAACGACTAGTAGTTAAGAAACATATATCATTTTGAACAATAATTCACTACTTATTAGCTATGAATTGGTACCAAAAAAAGTTAAGTATTCATTAGACAAAAAACATTTGGTTAAATAATTTATCTTTTAAAATTTCGCAAATCATTGTCATAAAGGCACATATTCTATTCGAAGCATTATCGGACCTTCTGATAACCACGCCAAATCCAAATTTAGAGTCCTCCATACAAATCCATTGAAGCATTTGAATACGAGATTTAAACTCTTGATTGTTTCTAAAGTCGTTGGCAACATCTACCACCTTCACAACAAAACCTTGAATATTTGAGAGAAATAACCAAACCTTGGACATTCAAAGAAACAACTTGTTTTGATAAAACATCATGGTGCACCATATCTAATAAAAACAATTAAAAGCATAAAAGAACATAAGCGCTAGTACTGCTGCACAACTTCGGAAATGAAAACATAGAAATTCTGAAATGCATATTCCGACAAGTTCATATAAGTTACAGAGATACATTTACGAACACGACGTAACTTTTTGATCGTGATATTATGAGTCTATCGAATTATCTAACTGCAAGTATACATTCTATCGCGGAGTTTGAAAAGATATAGATCCGACAGAGACCTAATTGTCAATCTATCGTTTATGGTTGCTATGGTGTTTATCTAAGGCAAATTAATTAAGCAAAGGAGAGATGAAATAAATAACTTTAATATTTTCAAACAAAAATTATTGGAATGTGACACTCATCAAACACAGTATTCTTGATTGTTTCTAAATAGGATTATTGTATGGGGCAATATTTTCTACTTTGGAAAGAATGTAATTGAACAGGAGCTGTCGCTTTCGCGTATTCATAACCAAATTTGACTCTTTAATTTATATAGTCCACTATCACATTTGACCGACACTTATTGCGTTAAAGTAGTAAATCCTTTTTTAGGAAACCAGACTCTTTACTAAGTTGAAAACTAATTTTCATTGGAAAATTTAACTTAAAACGGTTCCATGATCAAACACTATTATAGCTCAGTCGTTTTTCCTTCTTTGATTTCTTTTGTAAAAGTTTCCAAAATATCAAATTTATACAAAAAAAAATATATAATAAACTATTTTTTCAACACAACGTCAATAAAGAGGAAAATCCATATACTCTAGAGTAAAGCATAAAACTTTAAAGGAGACATAAAACCTCTAATTTGAAGGTGATGCAAACATAACAGATTCCCAGACCCTCGACCACGTCGGATTCACATAATCTAGGACATCAACTCTGAAACCTTTAGGTGATGCATAAATCTAGACATCTTGAAAACCTCGAACGCGTTATTAGTGCAAAAATGGCTAATAAAACTTTGGAACTTAACCTCTATATATTGAAGTCGGTGACACCCTTAACAAATGTTGATATTGAACCAAAATTTCACTTGGGTAAGCATATAGAGCATACCTTTTACCGAATTTGGCTCCTGGAAGGCCTAGTTAAACCAGATACATATCCTGAAATTCTCGACGAAGACATTGGGACAACAACCCCTAACATGATTTTGGGAAGAAACAGGTAAATATCAAACTAACGTGTTCAATTTTTTAAAATTGAAAATACTTAAGACATTTTGCATAAAATAGACAAAATTGTGCATTAATAATGGAGCAAAATCACTTTTATAAATAATATATATTCAGATTTTATTTCAAATATTAGTTTATCATAACCATTAAAAAATATGACATTACTAAAGAGATCATATATCAAAATAATTTGAGGTTGCTTCCTTTTTCAAAAATTACTCAGATTTTCTAAGAGAAACTTTCTTCTCTTTAAGAGCTCTAATATTTAACAAAAACATGTTAATGTGAGATAGTGTTTGTGATGCTTTTGTTTTTTTGTTAAGGATGTCTCTTTGTTTCTATTAAATATTACTAGATTAATTATAATATATATATATATATATATATATATATATATATATATATATATATATATATATATATATATATATATGAAATTTCTTTTTATTTGTATTTTAACTCATAAATAAACCAAGTGTAAATGAAAAAACATTTATTAATTTTATTTAGAACATTGAAAACAAAGCCTAATTATTCAAACTAAGAAATTCTTCAAATTTATATGAATTTTTATTACAATTTAGTTTAATAATTATTTGTTATTAGATAGAACTATCATAAATATTTTAAAAAATATAAATAGTTAGGAGATAACTTGAAATCGCTAAGGATGTTAAGTTAAAATTACCATATTATTTTTAGTTTATGAATTGTCATTTTTATATCTAGTAAATATTTTTTAATATAATTAAAAAAAATAGAGAATCTAAAGAAAGTAGAGAAAGAGGTTAGACAGTTACATAATAATTGCGTGAGTATGGGAATTGGGTTTTTTCATGAGTAGTGGGGGTTTTTTAATTTGTTTATATGTATCAAATTATATTTATTTTATAAAATTTGTTAATAAGGCTAATAATTACTGTAATTTAATTAAAGAAAAGAAAGAATTAAAAGAATGTGGAAAAAGAGGTTACATAGGTACATAATAATTAAATAAAAATTAAGTGAAAAGTAGGTGTAGATTTTGAAGAAAAAATTGATAGAGGAAATTATAAGATTATAATTTCTATACTAAATTATAATTTTGATTATTAATAATAACTCAATAATATATTTTCGTGCATGACAAGGTTGAACGACTAGTAGTTAAGAAACATATATCATTTTGAACAATATTTCACTACTTATTAGCTATGAATTGGTCCCAAAAAAAGTTAAGTATTCATTAGACAAAAAAACATTTGGTTAAATAATTTATCTTTTAAAATTTTGCAAATCATTGTCACAAAGGCACATATTCTATTCGAAGCATTATCGGACCTTCTGATAACCACGCCAAATCCAAATTTAGAGTCCTCCATACAAATCCATTGAAGCATTTGAATACGAGATTTAAACTCTTGATTGTTTCTAAAGTCGTTGACAACATCTACCACCTTCACAACAAAACCTTGAATATTTGAGAGAAATAACCAAACCTTGGACATTCAAAGAAACAACTTGTTTTGATAAAACATCATGGTGCACGATATCTAATAAAAATAATTAAAAGCATAAAAGAACATAAGCGCTAGTACTGCTGCACAATGACTTCGGAAATGAAAACATAGAAATTCTGAAATGCATCTTCCGACAAGTTCATATAAGTTACAGAGATACATTTACGAACACGACGTAACTTTTTGATCGTGATATTATGAGTCTATCGAATTATCTAACTGCAAGTATACAGTCTATCGCGGAGTTTGAAAAGATATAGATCCCACAGAGACCTAATTGTCAATCTATTGTTTATGGTTGCTATGGTGTTTATCTAAGGCAAATTAATTAAGCAAAGGAGAGATGAAATAAGTAACTTTAATATTTTCAAACAAAAAATATTGGAAGGTGACACTCATCAAACAACAGTATTTTTGATTCTTTCTAAATATGATTATTGTACGGGGCAATATTTTCTACTTTGGAAAGAATGTAATTGAACAGGAGCTGTCGCTTTCGTGTATTCATAACCAAATTTGACTCTTTAATTTATATAGTCCACTATCACATTTGACCGACACTTATTGCGTTAAAGTAGTAATTCCTTTTTTAAGAAACCAGACTCTTTACTAAGTTGAAAACTAATTTTCATTGGAAAATTTAACTTAAAACGGTTCCATGCTCAAACACTATTATAGCTCAGTCGTTTTTCCTTCTTTGATTTCTTTTGTAAAAGTTTCCGAAATATCAAATTTATACAAAAGAAAAATATATAATAAACTATTTTTTCAACACAACGTCAATAAAGAGGAAAATACATATACTCTAGAGTGAAGCATAAAACTTTAAAGGAGACATAAAACCTCTAATGTGAAGGTGATGCAAACATAACAGATTCCAAGACCCTCGACCACGTCGGATTCACATAATCTAGGACATCAACTCTGAAACCTTTAGGTGCTGCATAAATCTAGACATCTTGAAAACCTCGAACGCGTTATTAGTGCGAAAATGGCTAATAAAACTTTGGAACTTAACCTCTATATATTGAAGTCGGTGACACCCTTAACAAATGTTGATATTGAACCAAAATTTCACTTGGGTAAGCATATAGAGCATACCTTTTACCGAATTTGGCTCCTGGAAGGCCTAGTTAAACCAGATACATATCCTGAAATTCTCCACGAAGATATTGGGACAACAACCCCTAACATGATTTTGGGAAGAAACAGGTAAATATGAAACTAACGTTTTCAATTTTTTAAAATTGAAAATACTTAAGACATTTTGCATAAAATAGACAAAATTGTGCATTAATAATGGAGCAAAATCACTTTTATAAATATTATATATTCAGATTTTATTTCAAATATTAGTTTATCATAACCATTAAAAAATATTACATTACTAAAGAGATCATATATCAAAATAATTTGAGGTCCGTTCCTTTTTCAAAAATTACTCAGATTTTCTAAGAGAAACTTTCTTCTCTTTAAGAGCTCCGTATTTAACAAAAACATGTTAATGTGAGATAGTGTTTGTGATGCTTTTGTTTTTTTGTTAAGGATGTCTCTTTGTTTCTATTAAATATTACTCGATTAATTATAATATATATATATATATATATATATATATATATATATATATATATATATATATATATATATATATATATATATATATATATATATATATATATATATATATATAGATATATATATATATGAAATTTCTTTTTATTTGTATTTTTGACTCATAAATAAACCAAGTGTAAATGAAAAAACATTTATTAATTTTATTTAGAACATTGAAAACAAAGTCTAATTATTCAAACTAAGAAATTCTTCAAATTTATATGAATTTTTATTACAATTTAGTGTAATAATTATTTGTTATTAGATAGAACTATCATAAATATTTTAAAAAATATAAATAGTTAGGAGATAACTTGAAATTGCTAAGGATGTTAAGTTAAAATTACCATATTATTTTTAGTTTATGAATTGTCATTTTTATATCTAGTAAATATTTTTTAATATAATTAAAAAAAATAGAGAATCTAAAGAAAGTAGAGAAAGAGGTTAGACAGTTACATAATAATTGCGTGAGTATGGGAATTGGGTTTTTTCATGAGTAGTGGGGGTTTTTTATTTTGTTTATATGTATCAAATTATATTTATTTTATAAATTTTGTTAATAAGGCTAATAATTACTGTAATTTAATTAAAGAAAAGAAAGAATTAAAAGAATGTGGAAAAAGAGGTTACATAGGTACATAATAATTAAATAAAAATTAAGTGAAAATTAGGTGTAGATTTTGAAGAAAAAATTGATAGAGGAAATTATAAGATTATAATTTCTATACTAAAGTATAATTTTGATTATTAATAATAACTCAATAATATATTTTCATGCATTACAAGGTTGAACGACTAGTAGTTAAGAAACATATATCATTTTGAACAATAATTCACTACTTATTAGCTATGAATTGGTACCAAAAAAAGTTAAGTATTCATTAGACAAAAAAACATTTGGTTAAATAATTTATCTTTTAAAATTTCGCAAATCATTGTCATAAAGGCACATATTCTATTCGAAGCATTATCGGACCTTCTGATAACCACGCCAAATCCAAATTTAGAGTCCTCCATACAAATCCATTGACGCATTTGAATACGAGATTTAAACTCTTGATTGTTTCTAAAGTCGTTGGCAACATCTACCACCTTCACAACAAAACCTTGAATATTTGAGAGAAATAACCAAACCTTGGACATTCAAAGAAACAACTTGTTTTGATAAAACATCATGGTGCACCATATCTAATAAAAACAATTAAAAGCATAAAAGAACATAAGCGCTAGTACTGCTGCACAACTTCGGAAATGAAAACATAGAAATTCTGAAATGCATCTTCCGACAAGTTCATATAAGTTATAGAGATACATTTACGAACACGACGTAACTTTTTGATCGTGATATTATGAGTCTATCGAATTATCTAACTGCAAGTATACATTCTATCGCGGAGTTTGAAAAGATATAGATCCCACAGAGACCTAATTATCAATCTATCGTTTATGGTTGCTATGGTGTTTATCTAAGGCAAATTAATTAAGCAAAGGAGAGATGAAATAAATAACTTTAATATTTTCAAACAAAAAATATTGGAATGTGACACTCATCAAACACAGTATTCTTGATTGTTTCTAAATAGGATTATTGTATGGGGCAATATTTTCTACTTTGGAAAGAATGTAATTGAACAAGAGATGTCGCTTTCGCGTATTCATAACCAAATTTGACTCTTTAATTTATATAGTCCACTATCACATTTGACCGACACTTATTGCGTTAAAGTAGTAAATCCTTTTTTAGGAAACCAGACTCTTTACTAAGTTGAAAACTAATTTTCATTGGAAAATTTAACTTAAAACGGTTCCATGATCAAACACTATTATAGCTCAGTCGTTTTTCCTTCTTTGATTTCTTTTGTAAAAGTTTCCAAAATATCAAATTTATACAAAAAAAATATATAATAAACTATTTTTTCAACACAACGTCAATAAAGAGGAAAATCCATATACTCTAAAGTAAAGCATAAAACTTTAAAGGAGACATAAAACCTCTAATTTGAAGGTGATGCAAACATAACAGATTCCCAGACCCTCGACCACGTCGGATTCACATAATCTAGGACATCAACTCTGAAACCTTTAGGTGATGCATAAATCTAGACATCTTGAAAACCTCGAACGCGTTATTAGTGCAAAAATGGTTAATAAAACTTTGGAACTTAACCTCTATATATTGAAGTCGGTGACACCCTTAACAAATGTTGATATTGAACCAAAATTTCACTTGGGTAAGCATATAGAGCATACCTTTTACCGAATTTGGCTCCTGGAAGGCCTAGTTAAACCAGATACATATCCTGAAATTCTCCACGAAGATATTGGGACAACAACCCCTAACATGATTTTGGGAAGAAACAGGTAAATATCAAACTAACGTGTTCAATTTTTTAAAATTGAAAATACTTAAGACATTTTGCATAAAATAGACAAAATTGTGCATTAATAATGGAGCAAAATCACTTTTATAAATAATATATATTCAGATTTTATTTCAAATATTAGTTTATCATAACCATTAAAAAATATTACATTACTAAAGAGATCATATATCAAAATAATTTGAGGTTGCTTCCTTTTTCAAAAATTACTCAGATTTTCTAAGAGAAACTTTCTTCTCTTTAAGAGCTCCGATATTTAACAAAAACATGTTAATGTGAGATAGTGTTTGTGATGCTTTTGTTTTTTTGTTAAGGATGTCTCTTTGTTTCTATTAAATATTACTAGATTAATTAATATATATATATATATATATATATATATATATATATATATATATATACATATATATATATATATATATATATACATATATATATATATATATATATATATATATATATATATATATATATATATATATATATATATATATATATATATATATATATATGAAATTTCTTTTTATTAGTATTTTTGACTCATAAATAAACCAAGTGTAAATGAAAAAACATTTATTAATTTTATTTAGAACATTGAAAACAAAGTCTAATTATTCAAACTAAGAAATTCTTCAAATTTATTTGAATTTTTATTACAATTTAGTTTAATAATTATTTGTTATTAGATAGAACTATCATAAATATTTTAAAAAATATATAAATAGTTAGGAGATAACTTGAAATCGCTAAGGATGTTAAGTTAAAATTACCATATTATTTTTAGTTTATGAATTGTCATTTTTATATCTAATAAATATTTTTTAATATAATTAAAAAAAAAAGAGAATCTAAAGAAAGTAGAGAAAGAGGTTAGACAGTTACATAATAATTGCGTGAGTATGGGAATTGGATTTTTTCATGAGTAGTGGAGGTTTTTTATTTTGTTTATATGTATCAAATTATATTTATTTTATAAATTTTGTTAATAAGGCTAATAATTACTGTAATTTAATTAAAGAAAAGAAAGAATTAAAAGAATGTGGAAAAAGAGGTTACATAGGTACATAATAATTAAATAAAAATTAAGTGAAAAGTAGGTGTAGATTTTGAAGAAAAAATTGATAGAGGAAATTATAATATTATAATTTCTATACTAAATTATAATTTTGATTATTAATAATAACTCAATAATATATTTTCGTGCATTACAAGGTTGAACGACTAGTAGTTAAGAAACATATATCATTTTGAACAATATTTCACTACTTATTAGCTATGAATTGGTCCCAAAAAAAGTTAAGTATTCATTAGACAAAAAAACATTTGGTTAAATAAGTTATCTTTTAAAATTTCGCAAATCATTGTCACAAAGGCACATATTCTATTCGAAGCATTATCGGACCTTCTGATAACCACGCCAAATCCAAATTTAGAGTCCTCCATACAAATCCATTGAAGCATTTGAATACGAGATTCAAGCTCTTGATTGTTTCTAAAGTCGTTGGCAACATCTACCACCTTCACAACAAAACCTTGAATATTTGAGAGAAACAACAAAACCTTGGACATTCAAAGAAACAACTTGTTTGTATAAAACATCATGGTGCACCATATCTAATAAAAACAATTAAAAGCATAAAAGAACATAAGCGCTAGTACTGCTGCACAATGACTTCGGAAATGAAAACATAGAAATTCTGAAATGCATCTTCCGACAAGTTCATATAAGTTACAGAGATACATTTACGAACACGACGTAACTTTTTGATCGTGATATTATGAGTCTATCGAATTATCTAACTGCAAGTATACAGTCTATCGCGGAGTTTGAAAAGATATAGATCCCACAGAGACCTAATTGTCAATCTATCGTTTATGGTTGCTATGGTGTTTATCTAAGGCAAATTAATTAAGCAAAGGAGAGATGAAATAAGTAACTTTAATATTTTCAAACAAAATATATTGGAATGTGACACTCATCAAACAACAGTATTCTTGATTGTTTCTAAATAGGATTATTGTACGGGGCAATATTTTCTAGTTTGAAAAGAATGTAATTCAACAGGAGCTGTCGCTTTCGCGTATTCATAACCAAATTTGACTTTTTAATTTATATAGTCCACTATCACATTTGACCGACACTTATTGCGTTAAAGTAGTAAATCCTTTTTTAAGAAACCAGACTCTTTACTAAGTTGAAAACTAATTTTCATTGGAAAATTTAACTTAAAACGGTTCCATGCTCAAACACTATTATAGCTCAGTCGTTTTTCCTTCTTTGATTTCTTTTGTAAAAGTTTCCAAAATATCATATTTATACAAAAAAAAAATATAATAAACTATTTTTTCAACACAACGTCAATAAAGAGGGAAATCCATATACTCTAGAGTAAAGCATAAAACTTTAAAGGAGACATAAAACCTCTAATGTGAAGGTGATGCAAACATAACAGATTCCCAGACCCTCGACCACGTCGGATTTACATAATCTAGGACATCAACTCTGAAACCTTTAGGTGATGCATAAATCTAGACATCTTGAAAACCTCGAACGCGTTATTAGTGTGAAAATGGCTAATAAAACTTTGGAACTTAACCTCTATATATTGAAGTCGGTGACACCCTTACCAAATGTTGATATTGAACCAAAATTTCACTTGGGTAAGCATATAGAGCATACCTTTTACCGAATTTGGCTCCTGGAAGGCCTAGTTAAACCAGATACATATCCTGAAATTCTCCACGAAGATATTGGGACAACAACCCCTAACATGATTTTGGGAAGAAACAGGTAAATATCAAACTAACGTGTTCAATTTTTTTAAATTGAAAATACTTAAGACATTTTGCCTAAAATAGACAAAATTGTGCATTAATAATGGAGCAAAATCACTTTTATAAATAATATATATTCAGATTTTATTTCAAATATTAGTTTATCATAACCATTAAAAAATATTACATTACTAAAGAGATCATATATCAAAATAATTTGAGGTTGCTTCCTTTTTCAAAAATTACTCCGATTTTCTAAGAGAAACTTTCTTCTCTTTAAGAGCTCCGATATTTAACAAAAACATGTTAATGTGAGATAGTGTTTGTGATGCTTTCGTTTTTTTGTTAAGGATGTTTTTGTTAAAATAACCAACGAACATGTATCACTTAAGTTTGATCATGATTTATTAAAATAAAAACAAAAATTTGAAGCCCTATCATTTTTTGTCTGGTTGTATATTAAAAAAAATAGGAGAGCATATTAACATATTTAACAACTTAGAACCCAAATTAATGAAATATCAAATATTTTTTTAATTTAACTAAATTTGTTTAAAATGTTTCATGTATCAAAGTGATATGTTAGAAATGACGACGTTTTAGGTAAAGTGATCCCTTGACTTATCAAAGTTAATATCACTATGTAGAATCCTAATCTCAAATCTCAATGTTCATACTAACCACTATTTTAATTTTTTATGGAAATGTTATAATTTATATTAATTTATTCATTTTCCAAAAAAACAAAAATAATATTAGTCATTTCATTTAGTGTTAGCAGTAAAGAGAATACGACAAATAAAATAAAAGTTTGACATTGGTACGATTAATATTTAGGTTAAAACAATTGTTATTTTAAATGGAATACTCCAACACTATAACAAAATAAAATATTTAATTGAGAAATGAAGAAATGAAGAATAGTAAAAGAGAAATGAAGAGAAGAAGGAAAATAAAAGTTATTTTAAATGGAAGACTCCAAGACTATAACAAAATAAAATATTTAATTGAGAAATGAAGAAATGAAAAATAGTAAAAGAGAAATGAAGAGAAGAAGGAAAATAAAAATTTGACATTCATTTGATTAATATTTAGTTATGATAACAAAATAAAATATAAAATTAAATTGAATAAAACACTTACCATATTAAACAAGAGGATTTAGTAATACTTTAACTATGAAATGGAAATTCTTGAAAATGAGAGAAAGTGAAGTTAATCTTGAATTTTACTTCAATGAAATATCACAATAAAATAAGTCACGACGATCTATTATATAAATGAATGTTACGGTTTGTGTTTTAAAATTTGAATATTGATGAGATATGGATTAACTAATCATCATAAATATAACCTAGAATTAGATTTGATTTTTAAAATCACAGAAGGTAGAATATTTTGAAAAAATATATTACTAAGTGCCATAAATATAGTTTAGATTGATAGAATGAAAATATCTAATATTTAAAAAATAATTGCTGAAAATATAACTGCTTCCTTTAATACATTTATTGTCATTAAGTCAATTGCACAATTTTTTTATCTCATAGGCATTGATTAGCTAGAACACATAAACTCAGGACTAAAATTTTGCTACCTTTTAGCATTAGTTTGGCTAGATATTTATAAATATTAGTTATAATTTTGTTAGGAATATTTGATAAGATAATTAGTAACAGAATATATACTATAACATGTATAATACTAAATCCAAAACAAATTTTCAACTAATTATATGGCATAGAATTTAGCTACAAACTAGCATCTATAATTTTCGTAGTCAATCACATATTTTCTTGTAGTGATCCATTGATCAATGTTATTTTAACGAAAACATAAAAAATCTAAAAGAAAAAAAAAATAGAGAGTTATGTTTAGTTGTTGCTTTGTGAAAATGATCTTTATATTTTGTGTTAATGTATAATGATGTTGTAAATTGTATGAAATTATATAAATTAACCATAAATTATAAATTAATTTTTTTTCATACAAAAGAGATAGATATCACAAATTAACAAATCATGAATAAAAATTTGGCATGTCATTTTTATTCAGTTTCAATAAACCATACAATTATATACAATACTAGTGAAAAATGAGAGTTATACTCGTGCATATGGAGCTCCCATAGCATCACTTACAAACAAAGATCATAAACAAGGGGATGGTTGCTAAAAAATTCCTAAACAACGTATAGCATTTTCTTCATACTTTGCCAAAAGATTTGCGCATTGGTTGCCTTCTATATAAGTATGGATTAATGAAACTCTCTAATCCCTAGATATGAGTTCTTTGATAGCCTTTATAATATGAATACAATTGCAAGCTTGAAATGTCATGTCTTGAATCTTAGAGAGAACTGTTGTACAATCTGATCTACAACTCACATATCTGAAACCCATGTTCCAAGCAACGACTAATCTATTATTTATGGCTAACAGTTCAACTTCTAAACTATCGACAAAACTAATAGGTCCACTAAACCCTATATCCATGATCTATTATAATCTCTATTTAAACCTCCATAACATGTCCTTCCCAGATTACCATAAGAACTCCCATCAACATTGAGGGCCACATGATGCTCGGAAGGTTGAAACCAACTGTAGCGGTGTATTCGTCGCTATATGATCTATCGATTAAATCATAAGCAAGAGATACAATGATTTTCGAGTCGCCACCGCACTTTTATTTATCCAAAGGACTGGCTAAAAAGCGAACAAAAGCCTAAGAAGTTTTACACGTAGAAAACTAATAAAAAGATCAGAGAGTCTGGGTAAGGGGTAAATTACGCAATGGGAAGGTGTTAGGCACCCACTACGTCCTAGGTACTCCTAGGGAGCCCTTTTCACACTTGTTGAATAAAATTGTTATTTGTTATGACATAAGTATTGTGCAAACATGATTGGGATGATGAGAAAAGAATATACAATTTTATTGGGTTTGAACGGATGAACCCGTTGCCTACGTACCTTCCATCAAAGGTAAGGATCAAAACGCCGTAGTTCGGCTAAAAGATTTCCAAAAGTTAGTGGATTCAATTTTAAACAATAGCACTGAGGCTCTTCATTATCAATGGGAGAAAACTCGACCAAGACCAACATCCACCATGCGAGGATAGCTTCGACGTACTAGAGGGGTTAACCCTGTTTTCAGTACGGAAGTCTTATAGTCGACTCACTAAGGATAAGGTGAGGTTTACATCAACCACAAAGATAATTGAAACCTATGGCTAATGCATGAAAAGATTAACAATGGACAAAGCCAAAACAAGTGAATGGGTGAAGTTAATTGATTGTGATTATGAAAATGGAGTCAAAGTGTGATTAAGATTGATTTGAAAGAAGTATCATGAAATGAAGTTTGAAAAAAGTCAAGGACTTGGGTCCAGGTTTTTAATTTGAAAACATGAAGATGTTTGCACAATATCTACCTCAAGTTTAAAAATCATGTGTGAAAAGGTCTAGGACATAATGAGGATGAATGGATGGGAATGGGTTGTAAAAACTTCTTAGAATGTTCACCTTTTGAGATCATATAGAAGATGATTCAAGTGTGTCCTTTGGAATGGGCAATAAGCAATAACAAACAAAGCAAACAAATGATACCGGATGCCACTCAATGGTCTTACTCCAATCTCACAAACAAAAAAAGCGGATACCGGATACCAATAAATGGATTTACACCAGTCTCCTAAAACAGAAATGGATATCAGAGGCCACTCAATGGTCTTACACTAATCTCCTTAACAAAGAAATGAAAAGAATGGATACCGGATGCCAATCTGTCTGGACTTATACCAATATCCAACATATGATCATAGGAAAGCAAATGCCAACTTGCAGGGACTTACAATTGCATCCTCACATAAACAAGGAAAAGCAAAACAGGGATGTCAGATGCCAATCTATCTGGGCTTACTCTAACCTCCACAGTATGGTCCTAGGAATACAAATGCCAACTTGCAGGGACTTATAATTGCATCCTCACATACAATCAAACAAATGCATCAAGCAAAGATAAGATGAGTGGCCAATGAAATGGTCTTACAACTCACTTCCATATCATAGGAACAAATGGCCAAAGGATGGTCTTACAATTGTCCTCAATGGGTAAACAACAATGATAATGATGTCACAAAGACAAATGAGATGATCATACAATAATGAGCAATTAATGATGATAAATGCATAAAGCAAACAATCAAATATGTGCATATGAAGTAATCAATCAATCAATGAAAGCAATCAGCACACACTATAACCAAACAAGGAGGCTCATACAAAAGGGTTAGGCATTGAAGCCAACTGGAATAGGGTCAATGGTGCTCTTAACCTTGCCATTGAAGGGCTAAGGTGAAGCAGATGAAAGGATATGAGGGGTGTGCCTCATTGCTCTTATCCCTGGTCAGGGAGAGCATTTAATATCAGAAAGTGTGGGAGTTCAGAAAGTAGGAACTCTCTCCACAGATAAGACTCTATAGATCTTGGGCTTGGATCTCAATGCTACAACCATGTAATGGGAGCAAGGAGAAGACTCACAGAATAGTGGGAGATAGATTACATATCTCTTATATCCACCAATTGCCTTATTTGAAGGACTTTTCCTGCTTGGGACAAATATAAACACACACAAGCATTGCCTCTTAAGGAGGACTTCAGACAGTTGCCTGGCCAAATAACAGGCCAGGTCTTCCAGACTACATGAAGAAAAGGGATTATACCTCAAATGCAAATTGCTAAATAGCAAAGCAAAGCAAGTTCAAAGAACTAAGCAACTAAAGGTACCTGAAATAGTCAAACAGAATCAGTACACAGTTCAAAAGTCAAAGCAAAAGGAAATAGAAGTCAGCAGTCAAACAGATAGGCAAATGTGCAAAGCACAAGACTCAAGTCATATGAGTCAAGCCACCTACAAAACAAAGAGGTTAGCTCATCATAAACAATCAAGCTCAATCAAGTTGTATGAGTTTCTTTGAGGCAATCACTTCTCAACCTGAAAACATGAACTCAAGCATAAGCAATGAGACCACTAGGACAAGCCTAGGGTCAAAAGAGAATGAGAAAGTCAAATCAGCAAGTGATAGTCAACCAAAATCAAGTTCAAACATTTAAGAAGCAAACTCAATTGGTCTCATGTTCATATCATGCATCATCATCATTTCATAAGCAAAAGAAGTCAAAGCATGGCAAATGAAAGCTCATAGAAGTCAACAGCAAGACTTGAATCAAAAGCAATCATAAACAATTCCAAAAATCATCAAATAATTCATGATCAATCCTAATCCATAACATGACATGCATATAAAATTTCAGCTCAATTGGATCATGGGAAGACAGTCAATGAAAATTAGAAAGTCCAAACAATTTCAAACATGCCCAAAGAAGTCAAACAATCATGCATCAACTTCAAAAAATGATAAGTCAGGGATAACAAATGAGAAATGAATGGGATCAACACCATGGCAAAGCTTAAGATGTCTAGTTATCACATGTTAAATTTCATGTCCATCTAATAAAGTATGAGAATTTCACAAATGAAATGGCAACATGTATCATCAAAAGTCAACATTTTGGTCAAACAGGGGAGAAAATCTCAAACAATTGGGAAATGCCACAAATAAATCCAAGAAAATTCACATGTAAATTAGACACACAAGAGTAGGTTCATGCAAAAATTCACATCAATTTGAGGTCAAGAAGCATGGTATCAAAAATCATGAAGTTGCACATCAATGGTGTGACACAAATTGTCACACCCTAATTCAAAAATTCATAACTCAATGACCAGATAAGATAAATTCACAAACTCTATACCAAAATCACCATGAATGTGTTTAGTTTGTGTACAAAAAATTTCAGGGCCATTGGATACATCATCATCATTTCACAATTGAATTGGTAAAGGGTACAAAATATGCATACATGAACACAACCCTAATACCATTAAAAATTCAACCATCCAAAAAATCAACAAAAATCATGATAAAAAAGTAGAGATTCAGATGAACACAATGCAAAAATTCCCATGAAATTTGGATTTAAAATGGAGATGTTATGATTTTTGTAAGATGTTGAATCAAAATGAAATAAATATTGCATTAATAAAAATGAATTAACTTAAAATAATGGGACCGATGGCATTTCAGTAAATATCAGGACAACTTATTGGAACGCCGCGTTTTGGACACAGAAATGGAATGTTTCTATTGGTCAGCATGCGAGCACAGTAACATGCAACGTGAGAATTCAAATTTTCTGGAAAATGGATTAGGGTTCTAAGCTAACAGTGTATCTTCATCACCTCCAACAAATCGTGCAAAAAAATTGTTCCAGAAATTCGAATTGAACACACTATTATGATCAGTAAGCTTCAAGCAACATGAATCCAACAACAATTTCAACCAAATCAAATCACACAACATGAATCGAGCAAGAAATCATTTCAAACATCAAACTTAAAAACAGCATATCTCTCAGAATAGTTAACCATTTTTGGTGATTCAAGTTCCCACATGACCAGCACATCAAGTCCTAACTAAAGCATGTTGTAGGTTAGCAAATGGAGGAGATCGAAACTTACTTGATTCTGAAGAAAAATTAAGATGCAGTGATGTTTTGGATGTTGTAAGCTCAAACAGATGTCCAAGAGGTGTCCAGGAGGTGAATGGAGGAAGGTTTAAAGCTCAGCTCTCCTTGAAAATGCTCAAATCGTGATTTGCCATGGATGGAGCTTGGAAATAACAGTGGAGAATCCTTGCTTACAGTCACCAAAAGAAGATTGAGAATGCTTCAAAAATGTTGGCAACTGAGGAACAAACCAAAACAAACTCGTATGCTTCGAAGGTTTTTTGCAGAATTTCAAAAATGAAGAAAATGAAGTTTTGAGAGAAGATGATTTTCTGTTTGGTATGTGGCTGCTGCTAGGGTTTAGAATGACAGAAAATATGTTTATATACTTCTGTTTTGCATTGGCTAATGAAGTGTTAATCAACATTTGGTTAAATGAGCAATTTTGCTAATTGAAGCATTTTGGCTTATGTGTATGGTGTATGAGCAATAGCTGCGAAATGGGCTTGTAAAACATGACCAAAACAACATTTCTGAACTTTCCCAATTGGCCAAATGTGTTAAAAATGGATATTTGGAAAAGTCAAAATTCAACCTCACTTGAAATTAATTAAAGCAAGTTCAAAAAGGCCATTTTGAATGGTGATGTTTTGGTGCATGAGGATGACATTTTTGGAAAGAGGGGATCAAATATGACTTGTAGGAAAAAACCCCACCAAATTTGGCCAAATGGTTTGAGAGATATGGCCTTTTGAAGTTCACAAATTTTTGAAAATGATTTGATCATATCTTGCAAACCATACATGGGAATTGAGTGTTCTTGGACTTTTTGGAAATGGGAGAACAAGATCTTCAACTTTCATGTTGGGCAAAAATTCATTTGGAGCTTGTATCATGATGCAAGATTAAGATCAAGAAGTTTCCATTTTTGGCAAATTTGAATTACAGGTCAAGTTTCTATTTTGGGAAATTTTCTGTTTGACTTCAAATTCTTCCATGATGATGTTTGACATGATATATGAGGCCTATATGGACATGAATGAGCTCCCTCAAACCAATTCCCATCATCAAATCACTGATTAAATCCACAGTTGACCAAGTTTGACTTTTCTAGGGTTTTGCCTGACTGAAGCATGTTCTGGTGAATTCCAAACCCTAATCCCTTGAGATTTTGATTCCAAATGATATCACAACATATATGAACTCTTGATGATTGATCATGGTGCCCAAATTCTGCAAGAATGGCCACCATCCATTGCAATGACTGACTTTGACTGATTTTGACCTAATTGGCTGATGATTGCTTCATCTGCAAGTAACATGGTTAGCTGACAATATTTTTGTACTTTTTGGTTAGTAAACATATGAAAGGCAAAGATATACAAGTGCAAAGCATGCTTGGTGATCAAGAACCACACTCACAAGGCAACCTACCCACTAGGAGGGAAGCTAGGGCATGCAATGATCCTTGAGGCCATGATATGATATGATATGGGCCATGAGGGATCTTAGGGCCAAAATTGGGGTCTTACAGATGCCCCTATTTAAGGTCATTCTAGCCGGAGAAGTGAAGTTTAGAAATCTTCATCTCGACGCGGTAGAATGGGCTTAAATAACAGTAATGAGACAAATTTTGGTCCCTAAGAGACCTCATGATGCAAATGTATGTATGCAAAAGACACAAATTCTGCGGGGAATATGGTTCACACAGAAGAAAAGACGATCCATTGGAGTAATACACTCACCAGGAACAGAGACTCTAACAAGACTCTAATTGGGGATAGTAATAGAAAAAAGACATGCGTGAACAAGACACGACTCTGGTTAGGGAATAACAGAAATCAAACTGGAGACCTCACTGGGGAGTGAAAGAATCACACTGGGGAAAAGAAAATTCCAAAGGAAAAACATCCATTGGAGAGACACAAGCTGACTCCTGGGAAGAAGCAACAAGAAACTCCACTGGGGAAGCACCAAAGGATGAGATGTTACCGGTATAAGGGTAACAAGCTCAGGAAGAATGAATATCTAAGACCGGTATAAGGGTGAGAGACATCAATCAACCAACATCTGAGAAAGACCTGAAAAAGGTACATAAACTCAGGAAAATCTGACTCCATAAGGGACCAAGGTCATAATAGGGAGCAGAAAGGAAGGAACACCAGGGATACCGGGTTGTAGAGAGTTATGTTTTGTTGTTGCTTTGTGAAAATGATCTTTATATTTTGTGTTAATGTATAATGATGTTGTAAATTGTATGAAATTATATAAATTAACCATAAATTATAAATTAATTTTTTTTCATACAAAAGATTTGGCATGTCATTTTTATTCAGTTTCAATAAACCATACAATTATATACAATACTAGTGAAAAATGAGAGTTATACTCGTGCATATGGAGCTCCCATAGCATCACTTACAAACAAAGAATATAAACAAGGGGATGGTTGCTAAAAAATTCCTAAACAAAGTATAGCATTTTCTTCATACTTTGCCAAAATATTTGCGCATTGGTTGCCTTCTATATAAGTATGGATGAATGAAACTCTCTAATCTCTAGAGATGAGTTCTTTGATAGCCTTTGTAATATGAATACAATTGCAAGCTTGAAATGTCAAGTCTTGAATCATAGAGAGAACTGTTGTACAATCTGATCTACAACTCACATCTCTGAAACCCATGTTCCAAGCAACGACTAATCTATTATTTATGGCTAACAGTTCAACTTCTAAACTATTGACAAAACTAATAGGCCCACTAAACCATATATCCATGATCTGTTATAATCTCTATTTAAACCTCCATAACCTGTCCTTCCCAGATTTCCATAAGAACTCCCATTAACATTGAGTGCCATTTGATGCTCGGAAGGTTGAAACCAACGAACCAAATGCATCACTTAAGTTTGATCATGATTTATTAAAATAAAAACAAAAATTTGAAGACATAGCATTTTTTGTCTTGTTGTATATTAAAAAAAATAGGAGAGCATATTAACATATTTGACAACTTAGAACCCAAATTAATGAAATATCAAATATATTTTTTAATTTAACTGAATTTGTTTAAAATGTTTCATGTATCAAAGTGATAGGTTAGAAATGACGGTGTTTTAGGTAAAGTGATCTAGTGACTTATCAAAGTTAATATCACCATGTAGAATTCTAATCTCAAATCTCAATGTTCATACTAACCACTATTTTAAATTTTTATGAAAATGTTATAATTTATGTTAATTTATTCATTTTCAAAACAAACAAAAATAATATTAGTTGTTTCATTTAGTGTTAGCAGTAAAGAGAAGACGACAAATAAAATAAGAGTTTGACATTGGTACGATTAATATTTAGGTTAAAACTATTGTTATTTTAAATGGAATACTCCAACACTATAACAAAATAAAATATTTAATTGAGAAATGAAGAAATGAAGAATAGTAAAAGAGAAATGAAGAGAAGAAGGAAAATAAAAGTTATTTTAAATGGAAGACTCCAAGACTATAACAAAATAAAATATTTAATTGAGAAATGAAGAAATGAAAAATAGTAAAAGAGAAATCAAGAGAAGAAGGAAAATAAAAGTTTGACATTCATTTGACTAATATTTAATTATGATAACAAAATAAAATATAAAATTAATTTGAATAAAACACATACCATATTAAACAAGAGGATTTAGTAATACTTTAACTATGAAATGGAAATTCTTGAAAATGAGAGAAAGTTAAGTTAATCTTGAATTTTACATCAATAAAATATCACAATAAAATAAGTCACGGTGATCTATTATATAAATGAATGTTATGTTTTATGTTTTTAAATTTGAATATTTATGAGATATGCATTAACTAATCATCATAAATATAACCTAGATTTAGATTTGATTTGTGAAAATCACGGAAGGTGGAATATTTAGAAAAAATTTATTACTAAGTGCCATAAATATAGTTTAGATTGATAGAATGAAAATATCTAATATTTATAAAATAATTGTGGAAAATATAACTGCTTCCTTTTAAGCATTTATTGTCATTAACTCAATTGCACATTTTAGTATCATATTGTATCATTCTCATAGGCATTAATTAGCTAGAACACATAAACTCAGGACTAAAATTTTGCTACCTTTTAGCATTAGTTTAGCTAGATATTTATAAATATTAGTTGAAATTTTGTTAGGAAAATTTGATAAGATAATTAGTAAAAGAATATATACTATAACATGTATCATACTAAATCCAAAACAAATTTTCAACTAATTATATAGCACAGAATTTAGCTACAAACTAGCATCTATAATTGTCGTAGTCAATCACATTTTTTCTTGTAGTGATCCATTGATCAATGTTATTTTAACGAAAACAAAAAGAAAATCTAAAAGAAAAATAAATAGAGAGTTATGTTTTGTTCTTGCTTTGTGAAAATGATCTTTATATTTAATGTTAATGTATAATTATGTTGTAAATTGTGTGAATTTATATAAATTAACCATAAATTTAAAAAAAAAAAATTCATACAAAGGAGATAGATATCACAAATTAACAAATCATGAATAAAAATTTGGCTTGTCATTTTGATTCAGTTTTATTAAACCATAAAATTATATACAATACTAGTGAAAAATGAGTGTTATACTAGTGCATATGGAGTTCCCATAGCATCACTTACAAACAAAGAATATAAACAAGGGGATGATTGCTCAAAAATTCCGAAGCAAAGTATAGCATTTGCTTCATACTTTGCCATAAAATTTGCACATTGGTTACCTTCTCTATAAGTATGGATAAATGAAACTCTCTAATCTCTAGATATGAGTACTTTGATAGCCTTTGTAATATGAATACAATTGCAAGCTTGAAATGTCAACTATTGAATCATAGAGAGAATTGTTTTACAATCTGATCTACAACTCACATCTCTGAGACCCAAGTTCCAAGCAACGACTAATCTATTATTTATGGCTAACAGTTCAACTTCTAAACTATTGGCAAAACTAACAGGTCCACTAAACCCTTTATCCATGATCCATTATAATCTCTATTTAAACCTCCATAACATGTCCTTCCCAGATTTCCATAAGAACTCCCATCAACATTGAGTGCCACTTGATGCTCGGAAGGTTGAAACCAACGAACCAAATGCATCACTTAAGTTTGATCATGATTTATTAAAATAAAAACAAAAATTTGAAGGCCTACCATTTTTTGTCTGGTTTTATATTAAAAAAAAATAGGAGAGCATATTAACATATTTGACATCTTAGAACCCAAATTAATGAAATATCAATTTTTTTTTTAATTTAACTAAATTTGTTTAAAATGTTTCATGTATCAAAATGATAGGTTAGAAAGGACTATGTTTTAGGTAAAGTGATCCCGTGACTTATCAAAGTTAATATCATCATGTAGAATCCTAATCTCAAATCTCAAAGTTCATACTAACCACTATTTTAATTTTTTATGGAAATGTTATAATTTATATTAATTTATTCATTTTCAAAACAAACAAAAATAATGTTAGTCATTTCATTTAGTGTTAGCAGTAAAGAGAATACGACAAATAAAATAAAAGTTTGACATTGGTACGATTAATATTTAGGTTAAAACAATTGTCATTTTAAATGGTATACTCCAACACTATAACAAAATAAAATATTTAATTGAGAAATGAAGAATAGTAAAAGAGAAATGAAGAGAAGAAGGAAAATAAAAGTTATTTAATATGGAAGACTCCAACACTATAACAAAATAAAATATTTAATTGAGAAATGAAGAAATGAAAAATAGTAAAAGAGAAATGAAGAGAAGAAGGAAAATAAAAGTTTGACATTCATTTGATTAATATTTAATTATGATAACAAAATAAAATATAAAATTAATTTGAATAAAACACTTACCATATAAAACAAGAGGATTTAACAATACTTTAACTATGAAATGGAAATTCTTGAAAATGAGAGAAAGTGAAGATAATCTTGAATTTTACTTCAATAAAATATCACAATAAAATGAGTCACGGCGATCTATTATATAAATGAATGTTACGGTTTGTGTTTTTCAATTTGAATATTTATGAGATATGCATTAACTAATCATCATAAATATAACCTAGTTATAGATTTGATTTGTAAAATCACGGAAGGTGGAATATTTAGAAAAAATATATTACTCAGTGCCATAAATATAGTTTAGATTGATAGAATGAAAATTTCTAATATTTAGAAAATAATTGTTGAAAATATAACTCCTTCCTTTAAAGCATTTATCGTCATTAACTCAATTGCACATTTTAGTATCATATTGTATCATTCTCATAGGCATTGATTAGCTAGAACACATAAACTCAGGACTAAAATTTTGCTACCTTTTAGCATTAGTTTAGCTAGATATTTATAAATATTAGTTGAAATTTTGTTAGGAAAATTTGATAAGATAATTAGTAAAAGAATATATACTATAACGTGTATCATATTAAATCCAAAACAAATTTTCAACTAATTATATAGCATAGAATTTAGCTACAAACTAGCGTCTATAATTGTCGTACTCAATCACATATTTTCTTGTAGTGATCCATTGATCAATTTTATTTTAACGAAAACAAAAAAAAATCTAAAAGATAAATAAATAGAGAGTTATGTTTTGTTCTTGCTTTGTGAAAATGATCTTTATATTTAATGTTAATGTATAATTATGTTGTAAATTGTGTGAATTTATATAAATTAACCATAAATTCTAAAAAAAATTTTCATACAAAACAGATAGATATCACAAAATAACAAATCATGAATAAAAATTTGGCATGTCATTTTGATTCAGTTTTATTAAACCATACAACTATATACAATACTAGTGAAAAATGAGAGTTATACTCGTGCATATGGAGTTCCCATAGCATCACTTACAAACAAAGAATATAAACAAGGGGATGATTGCTCAAAAATTCCTAAACAAAGTATAGCATTTGCTTCATACTTTGCCATAAAATTTGCACATTGGTTACCTTCTCTATAAGTATGGATAGATGAAACTCTCTAATCTCTAGATTTGAGTACTTTGATAGCCTTTGTAATATGAATACAATTGCAAGCTTGAAATGTCAACTATTGAATCATAGACAGAACTGTTTTACAATCTGATCTACAACTCACATCTCTGAAACCCAAGTTCCAAGCAACGACTAATCTATTATTTATGGCTAACAGTTCAACGTCTATACTATCGGCAAAACTAACAGGTCCACTAAACCCTTTATCCATGATCCTTTATAATCTCTATTTAAACCTCCATAACCTGTCCTTCCCAGATTTCCATAAGAACTCCCATCAACGTTGAGTGCCACTTGATGCTCGGAAGGTTGAAACCAACGAACCAAATGCATCACTTAAGTTAGATCATGATTTATTAAAACAAAAACAAAAATTTGAAGGTCTGACATTTTTTGTCTGGTTGTATATTAAAAAAAACTAGGAGAGCATATTAACATATTTGACAACTTAGAACCCTAATTAATGAAATATCAAATATTTTTTTAATTTAACTAAATTTGTTTAAAATGTTTCATGAATCAAAATGATAGGTTAGAAATGACGATGTTTTTGGTAAAGTGATCCAGTGACTTATCAAAGTTAATATCATCATGTAGAATCCTAATCTCAAATCTTAAAGTTCATACTAACCACTATTTTAAATTTTTATGGAAATGTTATAATTTATATTAATTTATTCATTTTCAAAACAAACAAAAATAATATTAGTCATTTCATTTAGTGTTAGCAGTAAAGAGAATACGACAAATAAAATAAAAGTTTGACATTGGTACGATTTATATTTAGGTTAAAACAATTGTCATTTTAAATGGAATACTCCAACAATATAAAAAAATAAAATATTTAATTGAGAAATGAAGAAATGAAGAAGAGTAAAAGAGAAATGAAGAGAAGAAGGAAAATAAAAGTTATTTAATATGGAAGACTCCAACACTATAACAAAATAAAATATTTAATTGAGAAATAAAGAAATGAATAATAGTAAAAGAGAAATGAAGAGAAGAAGGAAAATAAAAGTTTGACATTCATTTGATTAATATTTAATTATTATAACAAAATAAAATATAAAATTAAATTGAATAAAACACTTACCATATTAAACAAGAGGATTTAATAATACTTTAACTATGAAATGGAAATTCTTGAAAATGAGAGAAAGTGAAGTTAATCTTGAATTTTACTTCAATAAAATATCACAATAAAATGAGTCACGGCGATCTATTATATAAATGAATGTTACGGTTTGTGTTTTTAAATTTGAATATTTATGAGATATGCATTAACTAATCATCATAAATATAACCTAGTTTTAGATTTGATTTGTAAAATCACGGAAGGTGGAATATTTAGAAAAAATATATTACTCAAGGCCATAAATATAGTTTAGATTGATGGAATGAAAATTTCAAATATTTAGAAAATAATTGTTGAAAATATAACTCCTTCCTTTAAAGCATTTATTGTCATTAACTCAATTGCACATTTTAGTATCATATTGTATCATTCTCATAGGCATTGATTAGCTAGAACACATAAACTCAGGACTAAAATTTTGCTACCTTTTAGCATTAGTTTAGCTAGATATTTATAAATATTAGTTGAAATTTTGTTAGGAAAATTTGATAAGATAATTAGTAAAAGAATATATACTATAACATGTATCATACTCAATCCAAAACAAATTTTCAACTAATTATATAACATAGAATTTAGCTACAAACTAGCATCTATAATTGTCGTACTCAATCACATATTTTCTTGTAGTGATTCATTGATCAATGTTATTTTAACGAAAACAAAAAAAAATCTAAAAGAAAATAAAATAGAGAGTTATGTTTTGTTGTTGCTTTGTGAAAATGATCTTTATATTTATTGTTAATGCCTAATTATGTTGTAAATTGTGTGAATTTATATAAATTTACCATAAATTTTAAATTATTTTTTTCCATACAAAAGAGATAGATATCACAAAATAACAAATCATGAATAAAAATTTGGCATGTCATTTTGATTCAGTTTTATTAAACCATACAATTATATACAATACTAGTGAAAAATGAGAGTTATACTCGTGCATATGGGGTTCCCATAGCATCACTTACAAACAAAGAATATAAACAAGGGGATGATTGCTCAAAAATTCCTAAACAAAGTATAGCATTTGCTTCATACTTTGCCATAAAATTTGTACATGGGTTACCTTCTCTATAAGTATGGATTAATGAAACTCTCTAATCTCTAGATATGAGTACTTTGATAGCCTTTGTAATATGAATACAATTGCAAGCTTGAAATGTCAACTATTGAATCATAGAGAGAATTGTTTTACAATCCGATCTACAACTCACATCTCTGAAACCCAAGTTCCAAGCAACGACTAATCTATTATTTATGGCTAACAGTTCAACTTCTAAACTATCGGCAAAACTAACAGGTCCACTAAACCCTTTATCCATGATCCTTTATAATCTCTATTTAAACCTCCATAACCTGTCCTTCCAAGATTTCCATAAGAACTCCCATCAACGTTGAGTGCCACTTGATTCTCGGAAGGTTGAAACCAACGAACCAAATGCATCACTTAAGTTAGATCATGATTTATTAAAATAAAAACAAAAATTTGAAGGCCTACCATTTTTGTCTGGTTGTATATTAAAAAAAATAGGAGAGCATATTAACATATTTGACAACTTAGAACCCAAATTAATGAAATATCATTTTTTTTTAATTTAACTAAATTTGTTTAAAATGTTTCATGTATCAAAATGATAGGTTAGAAAGGACGATGTTTTAGGTAAAGTGATCCAATGACTTATCAAAGTTAATATCATCATATAGAATCCTAATCTCAAATCTCAAAGTTCATACTAACCACTATTTTAAATTTTTATTGAAATGTTATAATTTATATTAATTTATTCATTTTCAAAACAAACAAAAATAATATTAGTCATTTCATTTAGTGTTAGCAGTAAAGAGAATACGACAAATAAAATAAAAGTTTGACATTGGTACGATTAATATTTAGGTTAAAACAATTGTCATTTTAAATGGTATATTCCAACACTATAACAAAATAAAATATTTAATTGAGAAATGAAGAATAGTAAAAGGGAAATGAAGAGAAGAAGGAAAATAAAAGTTATTTTAAATGGAAGAATCCAACACTATAACAAAATAAAATATTTAATTGAGAAATGAAGAAATGAAAAATAGTAAAAGAGAAATGAAGAGAAGAAGGAAAATAAAAATTTGACATTCATTTGATTAATATTTAATTATGATAACAAAATAAAATATAAAATTAATTTGAATAAAACACTTACCATATTAAACAAGAGGATTTAGTAATACTTTAACTATGAAATGGAAATTCTTGAAAATGAGAGAAAGTTAAGTTAATCTTGAGTTTTACATCAATAAAATATCACAATAAAATAAGTCACGGTGATCTATTATATAAATGAATGTTATGTTTTGTGTTTTTAAATTTGAATATTTATGAGATATGCATTAACTAATCATCATAAATATAACCTAGATTTAGATTTGATTTGTAAAATCACGGAAGGTGGAATATTTAGAAAAAATTTATTACTAAGTGCCATAAATATAGTTTAAATTGATAGAATGAAAATATCTAATCTTTAAAAAATAATTGTGGAAAATATAACTGCTTCCTTTTAAGCATTTATTGTCATTAACTCAATTGCACATTTTAGTATCATATTGTATCACTCTCATAGGCATTAATTAGCTAGAACACATAAACTCAGGACTAAAATTTTGCTACCTTTTAGCATTAGTTTAGCTAGATATTTATAAATATTAGTTGAAATTTTGTTAGGAAAATTTGATAAGATAATTAGTAAAAGAATATATACTATAACATGTATCATACTAAATCCAAAACAAATTTTCAACTAATTATATAGCATAGAATTTAGCTACAAACTAGCATCTATAATTGTCGTAGTCAATCACATATTTTCTTGTAGTGATCCATTGATCAATGTTATTTTAACGAAAACAAAAAAAAAATCTAAAAGAAAAATAAATAGAGAGTTATGTTTTGTTCTTGCTTTGTGAAAATGATCTTTATATTTAATGTTAATGTATAATTATGTTGTAAATTGTGTGAATTTCTATAAATTAACCATAAATTTTAAAAAAAAAATTCATACAAAAGAGATAGATATCACAAAATAACAAATCATGAATAAAAATTTGGCATGTCATTTTGATTCAGTTTTATTAAACCATAAAATTATATACAATACTAGTGAAAAATGAGAGTTATACTCGTGCATATGGAGTTCCCATAGCATCACTTACAAACAAAGAATATAAACAAGGGGATGATTGCTAAAAAATTCCTAAACAAAGTATAGCATTTGCTTCATACTTTGCCATAAAATTTGCACATTGGTTACCTTCTCTATAAGTATGGATTAATGAAACTCTCTAATCTTTAGATATGAGTACTTTGATAGCCTTTGTAATATGAATACAATAGCACGCTTGAAATGTCAACTATTGAATCATAGAGAGAATTGTTTTACAATCTTATCTACAACTCACATCTCTAAAACCCAAGTTCCAAGCAACGACTAATCTATTATTTATGGCTAACAGTTCAACTTCTAAACTATCAGCAAAACTAACAGGTCCACTAAATCCTTTATCCATGATCCGTTATAATCTCTATTTAAACCTCCATAACATGTCCTTCCCAGATTTCCATAAGAACTCCCATCAACATTGAGTGCCACTTGATGCTCGGAAGGTTGAAACCAACGAACCAAATGCATCACTTAAGTTTGATCATGATTTATTAAAATAAAAACAAAAATTTGAAGGCCTACCATTTTTTGTCTGGTTGTATATTAAAAAAAATAGGAGAGCATATTAACATATTTGACAACTTAGAACCCAAATTAATGAAATATCAATTTTTTTTTAATTTAACTAAATTTGTTTAAAATGTTTCATGTATCAAAATGATAGGTTGGAAAGGACGATGTTTTAGGTAAAGTGATCCAGTGACTTATCAAAGTTAATATCATCATGTAGAATCCTAACCTCAAATCTCAAAGTTCATACTAACCACTATTTTAAATTTTTATGGAAATGTTATAATTTATATTAATTTATTCATTTTCAAAACAATCAAAAATAATATTAGTCATTTCATTTAGTGTTAGCAATAAAGAGAATACGACAAATAAAATAAAAGTTTGACATTGGTACGATTAATGTTTAGGTTAAAACAATTGTCATTTTAAATGGTATACTCCAACACTATAACAAAATAAAATATTTAATTGAGAAATGAAGAATAGTAAAAGGGAAATGAAGAGAAGAAGGAAAATAAAAGTTATTTTAAATGGAAGAATCCAACACTATAACAAAATAAAATATTTAATTGAGAAATGAAGAAATGAAAAATAGTAAAAGAGAAATGAAGAGAAGAAGGAAAATAAAAATTTGACATTCATTTGATTAATATTTAATTATGATAACAAAATAAAATATAAAATTAATTTGAATAAAACACTTACCATATTAAACAAGAGGATTTAGTAATACTTTAACTATGAAATGGAAATTCTTGAAAATGAGAGAAAGTTAAGTTAATCTTGAGTTTTACATCAATAAAATATCACAATAAAATAAGTCACGGTGATCTATTATATAAATGAATGTTATGTTTTGTGTTTTTAAATTTGAATATTTATGAGATATGCATTAACTAATCATCATAAATATAACCTAGATTTAGATTTGATTTGTAAAATCACGGAAGGTGGAATATTTAGAAAAAATTTATTACTAAGTGCCATAAATATAGTTTAGATTGATAGAATGAAAATATCTAATCTTTAAAAATAATTGTGGAAAATATAACTGCTTCCTTTTAAGCATTTATTGTCATTAACTCAATTGCACATTTTAGTATCATATTGTATCACTCTCATAGGCATTAATTAGCTAGAACACATAAACTCAGGACTAAAATTTTGCTACCTTTTAGCATTAGTTTAGCTAGATATTTATAAATATTAGTTGAAATTTTGTTAGGAAAATTTGATAAGATAATTAGTAAAAGAATATATACTATAACATGTATCATACTAAATCCAAAACAAATTTTCAACTAATTATATAGCATAGAATTTAGCTACAAACTAGCATCTATAATTGTCGTAGTCAATCACATATTTTCTTGTAGTGATCCATTGATCAATGTTATTTTAACGAAAAAAAAAAAAAATCTAAAAGAAAAATAAATAGAGAGTTATGTTTTGTTCTTGCTTTGTGAAAATGATCTTTATATTTAATGTTAATGTATAATTATGTTGTAAATTGTGTGAATTTCTATAAATTAACCATAAATTTTAAAAAAAAAATTCATAAAAAAGAGATAGATATCACAAAATAACAAATCATGAATAAAAATTTGGCATGTCATTTTGATTCAGTTTTATTAAACCATAAAATTATATACAATACTAGTGAAAAATGAGAGTTATACTCGTGCATATGGAGTTCCCATAGCATCACTTACAAACAAAGAATATAAACAAGGGGATGATTGCTAAAAAATTCCTAAACAAAGTATAGCATTTGCTTCATACTTTGCCATAAAATTTGCACATTGGTTACCTTCTCTATAAGTATGGATTAATGAAACTCTCTAATCTTTAGATATGAGTACTTTGATAGCCTTTGTAATATGAATACAATTGCAAGCTTGAAATGTCAACTATTGAATCATAGAGAGAATTGTTTTACAATCTTATCTACAACTCACATCTCTAAAACCCAAGTTCCAAGCAACGACTAATCTATTATTTATGGCTAACAGTTCAACTTCTAAACTATCAGCAAAACTAACAGGTCCACAAAATCCTTTATCCATGATGCGTTATAATCTCTATTTAAACCTCCATAACATGTCCTTCCCAGATTTCCATAAGAACTCCCATCAACATTGAGTGCCACTTGATGCTCGGAAGGTTGAAACCAACGAACCAAATGCATCACTTAAGTTTGATCATGATTTATTAAAATAAAAACAAAAATTTGAAGGCCTACCATTTTTTGTCTGGTTGTATATTAAAAAAAATAGGAGAGCATATTAACATATTTGACAACTTAGAACCCAAATTAATGAAATATCAATTTTTTTTTAATTTAACTAAATTTGTTTAAAATGTTTCATGTATCAAAATGATAGGTTGGAAAGGACGATGTTTTAGGTAAAGTGATCCAGTGACTTATCAAAGTTAATATCATCATGTAGAATCCTAACCTCAAATCTCAAAGTTCATACTAACCACTATTTTAAATTTTTATGGAAATGTTATAATTTATATTAATTTATTCATTTTCAAAACAATCAAAAATAATATTAGTCATTTCATTTAGTGTTAGCAATAAAGAGAATACGACAAATAAAATAAAAGTTTGACATTGGTACGATTAATGTTTAGGTTAAAACAATTGTCATTTTAAATGGTATACTCCAACACTATAACAAAATAAAATATTTAATTGAGAAATGAAGAATAGTAAAAGAGAAATGAAGAGAAGAAGGAAAATAAAAGTTATTTTAAATGGAAGACTCCAAGACTATAACAAAATAAAATATTTAATTGAGAAATGAAGAAATGAAAAATAGTAAAAGAGAAATGAAGAGAATAAGGAAAATAAAAGATTGTCATTCATTTGATTAATATTTAATTATGATAACAAAATAAAATATAAAATTAATTTGAATAAAACACTTACCATATTAAATAAGAGGATTTAATAATACTTTAAGTATGAAATGGAAATTCTTGAAAATGAGAGAAAGTGAAGTTAATCTTGAATTTTAATTCAATGAAATATCACAATAAAATAAGTCACGACGATCTATTATATAAATGAATGTTACGGTTTGTGTTTTAAAATTTGAATATTGATGAGATATGGATTAACTAATCATCATAAATATAACCTAGAATTAGATTTGATTTGTAAAATCACAAAAGGTGGAATATTTTGAAAAAATATATTACTAAGTGCCATAAATATAGTTTAGATTGATGGAATGAAAATATCTAATATTTAAATTAACCATAAATTGTGTTAATGTATAATGATGTTGTAAATTGTATGAAATTATATAAATTAACCATAAATTATAAATTAATTTTTTTTCATACAAAAGAGATAGATATAACAAATTAACAAATCATGAATAAAAATTTGGCATGTCATTTTTATTCAGTTTCAATAAACCATACAATTATATACAATACTAGTGAAAAATGAGAGTTATACTCGTGCATATGGAGCTCCCATAGCATCACTTACAAACAAAGAATATAAACAAGGGGATGGTTGCTAAAAAATTCCTAAACAAAGTATAGCATTTTCTTCATACTTTGCCAAAATATTTGCGCATTGGTTGCCTTCTATATAAGTATGGATTAATGAAACTCTCTAATCTCTAGATATGAGTTCTTTGATAGCCTTTATAATATGAATACAATTGCAAGCTTGAAATGTCATGTCTTGAATCTTAGAGAGAACTGTTGTACAATCTGATCTACAACTCACATATCTGAAACCCATGTTCCAAGCAACGACTAATCTATTATTTATGGCTAACAGTTCAACTTCTAAACTATCGGCAAAACTAATAGGTCCACTAAACCCTATATCCATGATCTATTATAATCTCTATTTAAACCTCCATAACATGTCCTTCCTAGATTACCATAAGAACTCCCATCAACATTGAGGGCCACATGATGCTCGGAAGGTTGAAACCAACGAACCAAATGCATCACTTAAGTTTGATCATTATTTATTAAAATAAAAACAAAAATTTGAAGGCCTATCATTTTTTGTCTGGTTGTATATTAAAAAAAATAGGAGAGCATATTAACATATTTAACAACTTAGAACCCAAATTAATGAAATATCAATATTTTTTTAATTTAACTAAATTTGTTTAAAATGTTTCATGTATCAAAGTGATATGTTAGAAATGACGACGTTTTAGGTAAAGTGATCCCTTGACTTATCAAAGTTAATATCACCATGTAGAATCCTAATCTCAAATCTCAATGTTCATACTAACCACTATTTTAAATTTTTATGGAAATGTTATAATTTATGTTAATTTATTCATTTTCCAAAAAAACAAAAATAATATTAGTCATTTCATTTAGTGTTAGCAGTAAAGAGAATACGACAAAGAAAATAAAACTTTGACATTGGTACGATTAATATTTAGGTTAAAACAATTGTTATTTTAAATGGAATACTCCAACACTATAACAAAATAAAATATTTAATTGAGAAATGAAGAAATGAAGAATAGTAAAAGAGAAATGAAGAGAAGAAGGAAAATAAAAGTTATTTTAAATGGAAGACTCCAAGACTATAACAAAATAAAATATTTAATTGAGAAATGAAGAAATGAAAAATAGTAAAAGAGAAATGAAGAGAATAAGGAAAATAAAAGATTGTCATTAATTTGATTAATATTTAATTATGATAACAAAATAAAATATAAAATTAATTTGAATAAAACACTTACCATATTAAATAAGAGGATTTAATAATACTTTAACTATGAAATGGAAATTCTTGAAAATGAGAGAAAGTGAAGTTAATCTTGAATTTTACTTCAATGAAATATCACAATAAAATAAGTCACGACGATCTATTATATAAATGAATGTTACGGTTTGTGTTTTAAAATTTGAATATTGATGAGATATGGATTAACTAATCATCATAAATATAACCTAGAATTAGATTTGATTTTTAAAATCACAGAAGGTAGAATATTTTGAAAAAATATATTACTAAGTGCCATAAATATAGTTTAGATTGATAGAATGAAAATATCTAATATTTATAAAATAATTGCTGAAAATATAACTGCTTCCTTTAATACATTTATTGTCATTAAGTCAATTGCACATTTTTTTTTCTCATAGGCATTGATTAGCTAGAACACATAAACTCAGGATTAAAATTTTGCTACCTTTTAGCATTAGTTTGGCTAGATATTTATAAATATTAGTTATAATTTTGTTAGGAATATTTGATAAGATAATTAGTAACAGAATATATACTATAACGTGTATGATACTAAATCCAAAACAAATTTTCAACTAATTATATGGCATAGAATTTAGCTACAAACTAGCATCTATAATTTTCGTAGTCAATCACATATTTTCTTGTAGTGATCCATTGATTAATGTTATTTTAACGAAAACATAAAAAATCTAAAAGAAAAAAAAAATAGAGAGTTATGTTTTGTTGTTGCTTTGTGAAAATGATCTTTATATTTTGTGTTAATGTATAATGATGTTGTAAATTGTATGAAATTATATAAATTAACCATAAATTATAAATTAATTTTTTTTCATACAAAAGATTTGGCATGTCATTTTTATTCAGTTTCAATAAACCATACAATTATATACCATACTAGTGAAAAATGAGAGTTATACTCGTGCATATGGAGCTCCCATAGCATCACTTACAAACAAAGAATATAAACAAGGGGATGGTTGCTAAAAAATTCCTAAACAAAGTATAGCATTTTCTTCATACTTTGCCAAAATATTTGCGCATTGGTTGCCTTCTATATAAGTATGGATGAATGAAACTCTCTAATCTCTAGAGATGAGTTCTTTGATAGCCTTTGTAATATGAATACAATTGCAAGCTTGAAATGTCAAGTCTTGAATCATAGTGAGAACTGTTGTACAATCTGATCTACAACTCACATCTCTGAAACCCATGTTCCAAGCAACGACTAATCTATTATTTATGGCTAACAGTTCAACTTCTAAACTATTGACAAAACTAATAGGCCCACTAAACCATATATCCATGATCTGTTATAATCTCTATTTAAACCTCCATAACCTGTCCTTCCCAGATTTCCATAAGAACTCCCATTAACATTGAGTGCCACTTGATGCTCGGAAGGTTGAAACCAACGAACCAAATGCATCACTTAAGTTTGATCATGATTTATTAAAATAAAAACAAAAATTTGAAGACATAGCATTTTTTGTCTGGTTGTATATTAAAAAAAATAGGAGAGCATATTAACATATTTGACAACTTAGAACCCAAATTAATGAAATATCAAATATATTTTTTAATTTAACTGAATTTGTTTAAAATGTTTCATGTATCAAAGTGATAGGTTAGAAATGACGGTGTTTTAGGTAAAGTGATCTAGTGACTTATCAAAGTTAATATCACCATGTAGAATCCTAATCTCGAATCTCAATGTTCATACTAACCACTATTTTAAATTTTTATGAAAATGTTATAATTTATGTTAATTTATTCATTTTCAAAACAAACAAAAATAATATTAGTTGTTTCATTTAGTGTTAGCAGTAAAGAGAAGACGACAAATAAAATAAGAGTTTGACATTGGTACGATTAATATTTAGGTTAAAACTATTGTTATTTTAAATGGAATACTCCAACACTATAACAAAATAAAATATTTAATTGAGAAATGAAGAAATGAAGAATAGTAAAAGAGAAATGAAGAGAAGAAGGAAAATAAAAGTTATTTTAAATGGAAGACTCCAAGACTATAACAAAATAAAATATTTAATTGAGAAATGAAGAAATGAAAAATAGTAAAAGAGAAATCAAGAGAAGAAGGAAAACAAAAGTTTGACATTCATTTGACTAATATTTAATTATGATAACAAAATAAAATATAAAATTAATTTGAATAAAACACATACCATATTAAACAAGAGGATTTAGTAATACTTTAACTATGAAATGGAAATTCTTGAAAATGAGAGAAAGTTAAGTTAATCTTGAATTTTACATTAATAAAATATCACAATAAAATAAGTCACGGTGATCTATTATATAAATGAATGTTATGTTTTATGTTTTTAAATTTGAATATTTATGAGATATGCATTAACTAATCATCATAAATATAACCTAGATTTAGATTTGATTTGTAAAATCACGGAAGGTGGAATATTTAGAAAAAATTTATTACTAAGTGCCATAAATATAGTTTAGATTGATAGAATGAAAATATCTAATCTTTAAAAAATAATTGTGGAAAATATAACTGCTTCCTTTTAAGCATTTATTGTCATTAACTCAATTGCACATTTTAGTATCATATTGTATCACTCTCATAGGCATTAATTAGCTAGAACACATAAACTCAGGACTAAAATTTTGCTACCTTTTAGCATTAGTTTAGCTAGATATTTATAAATATTAGTTGAAATTTTGTTAGGAAAATTTGATAAGATAATTAGTAAAAGAATATATACTATAACATGTATCATACTAAATCCAAAACAAATTTTCAACTAATTATATAGCATAGAATTTAGCTACAAACTAGCATCTATAATTGTCGTAGTCAATCACATATTTTCTTGTAGTGATCCATTGATCAATGTTATTTTAACGAAAACAAAAAAAAATCTAAAAGAAAAATAAATAGAGAGTTATGTTTTGTTCTTGCTTTGTGAAAATGATCTTTATATTTAATGTTAATGTATAATTATGTTGTAAATTGTGTGAATTTATATAAATTAACCATAAATTTTAAAAAAAAAAAAATTCATACAAAAGAGATAGATATCACAAAATAACAAATCATGAATAAAAATTTGGCATGTCATTTTGATTCAGTTTTATTAAACCATAAAATTATATACAAAACTAGTGAAAAATGAGAGTTATACTCGTGCATATGGAGTTCCCATAGCATCACTTACAAACAAAGAATATAAACAAGGGGATGATTGCTAAAAAATTCCTAAACAAAGTATAGCATTTGCTTCATACTTTGCCATAAAATTTGCACATTGGTTACCTTCTCTATAAGTATGGATTAATGAAACTCTCTAATCTTTAGATATGAGTACTTTGATAGCCTTTGTAATATGAATACAATTGCAAGCTTGAAATGTCAACTATTGAATCATAGAGAGAATTGTTTTACAATCTTATCTACAACTCACATCTCTAAAACCAAGTTCCAAGCAACGACTAATCTATTATTTATGGCTAACAGTTCAACTTCTAAACTATCGGCAAAACTAACAGGTCCACTAAATCCTTTATCCATGATCCGTTATAATCTCTATTTAAACCTCCATAACATGTCCTTCCCAGATTTCCATAAGAACTCCCATCAACATTGAGTGCCACTTGATGCTCGGAAGGTTGAAACCAACGAACCAAATGCATCACTTAAGTTTGATCATGATTTATTAAAAAATAAAAAAAAATTTGAAGGCCTACCATTTTTTGTCTGGTTGTATATTAAAAAAAATAGGAGAGCATATTAACATATTTGACAACTTAGAACCCAAATTAATGAAATATCAATTTTTTTTTAATTTAACTAAATTTGTTTAAAATGTTTCATGTATCAAAATGATAGGTTGGAAAGGACGATGTTTTAGGTAAAGTGATCCAGTGACTTATCAAAGTTAATATCATCATGTAGAATCCTAACCTCAAATCTCAAAGTTCATACTAACCACTATTTTAAATTTTTATGGAAATGTTATAATTTATATTAATTTATTCATTTTCAAAACAATCAAAAATAATATTAGTCATTTCATTTAGTGTTAGCAATAAAGAGAATACGACAAATAAAATAAAAGTTTGACATTGGTACGATTAATGTTTAGGTTAAAACAATTGTCATTTTAAATGGTATACTCCAACACTATAACAAAATAAAATATTTAATTGAGAAATGAAGAATAGTAAAAGGGAAATGAAGAGAAGAAGGAAAATAAAAGTTATTTTAAATGGAAGAATCCAACACTATAACAAAATAAAATATTTAATTGAGAAATGAAGAAATGAAAAATAGTAAAAGAGAAATGAAGAGAAGAAGGAAAATAAAAATTTGACATTCATTTGATTAATATTTAATTATGATAACAAAATAAAATATAAAATTAATTTGAATAAAACACTTACCATATTAAACAAGAGGATTTAGTAATACTTTAACTATGAAATGGAAATTCTTGAAAATGAGAGAAAGTTAAGTTAATCTTGAGTTTTACATCAATAAAATATCACAATAAAATAAGTCACGGTGATCTATTATATAAATGAATGTTATGTTTTGTGTTTTTAAATTTGAATATTTATGAGATATGCATTAACTAATCATCATAAATATAACCTAGATTTAGATTTGATTTGTAAAATCACGGAAGGTGGAATATTTAGAAAAAATTTATTACTAAGTGCCATAAATATAGTTTAGATTGATAGAATGAAAATATCTAATCTTTAAAAATAATTGTGGAAAATATAACTGCTTCCTTTTAAGCATTTATTGTCATTAACTCAATTGCACATTTTAGTATCATATTGTATCACTCTCATAGGCATTAATTAGCTAGAACACATAAACTCAGGACTAAAATTTTGCTACCTTTTAGCATTAGTTTAGCTAGATATTTATAAATATTAGTTGAAATTTTGTTAGGAAAATTTGATAAGATAATTAGTAAAAGAATATATACTATAACATGTATCATACTAAATCCAAAACAAATTTTCAACTAATTATATAGCATAGAATTTAGCTACAAACTAGCATCTATAATTGTCGTAGTCAATCACATATTTTCTTGTAGTGATCCATTGATCAATGTTATTTTAACGAAAACAAAAAAAAAATCTAAAAGAAAAATAAATAGAGAGTTATGTTTTGTTCTTGCTTTGTGAAAATGATCTTTATATTTAATGTTAATGTATAATTATGTTGTAAATTGTGTGAATTTCTATAAATTAACCATAAATTTTAAAAAAAAATTCATAAAAAAGAGATAGATATCACAAAATAACAAATCATGAATAAAAATTGGCATGTCATTTTGATTCAGTTTTATTAAACCATAAAATTATATACAATACTAGTGAAAAATGAGAGTTATACTCGTGCATATGGAGTTCCCATAGCATCACTTACAAACAAAGAATATAAACAAGGGGATGATTGCTAAAAATTCCTAAACAAAGTATAGCATTTGCTTCATACTTTGCCATAAAATTTGCACATTGGTTACCTTCTCTATAAGTATGGATTAATGAAACTCTCTAATCTTTAGATATGAGTACTTTGATAGCCTTTGTAATATGAATACAATTGCAAGCTTGAAATGTCAACTATTGAATCATAGAGAGAATTGTTTTACAATCTTATCTACAACTCACATCTCTAAAACCCAAGTTCCAAGCAACGACTAATCTATTATTTATGGCTAACAGTTCAACTTCTAAACTATCGGCAAAACTAACAGGTCCACTAAATCCTTTATCCATGATGCGTTATAATCTCTATTTAAACCTCCATAACATGTCCTTCCCAGATTTCCATAAGAACTCCCATCAACATTGAGTGCCACTTGATGCTCGGAAGGTTGAAACCAACGAACCAAATGCATCACTTAAGTTTGATCATGATTTATTAAAATAAAAACAAAAATTTGAAGGCCTACCATTTTTTGTCTGGTTGTATATTAAAAAAAATAGGAGAGCATATTAACATATTTGACAACTTAGAACCCAAATTAATGAAATATCAATTTTTTTTTAATTTAACTAAATTTGTTTAAAATGTTTCATGTATCAAAATGATAGGTTGGAAAGGACGATGTTTTAGGTAAAGTGATCCAGTGACTTATCAAAGTTAATATCATCATGTAGAATCCTAACCTCAAATCTCAAAGTTCATACTAACCACTATTTTAAATTTTTATGGAAATGTTATAATTTATATTAATTTATTCATTTTCAAAACAATCAAAAATAATATTAGTCATTTCATTTAGTGTTAGCAATAAAGAGAATACGACAAATAAAATAAAAGTTTGACATTGGTACGATTAATATTTAGGTTAAAACAATTGTCATTTTAAATGGTATACTCCAACACTATAACAAAATAAAATATTTAATTGAGAAATGAAGAATAGTAAAAGAGAAATGAAGAGAAGAAGGAAAATAAAAGTTATTTTAAATGGAAGACTCCAAGACTATAACAAAATAAAATATTTAATTGAGAAATGAAGAAATGAAAAATAGTAAAAGAGAAATGAAGAGAATAAGGAAAATAAAAGATTGTCATTCATTTGATTAATATTTAATTATGATAACAAAATAAAATATAAAATTAATTTGAATAAAACACTTACCATATTAAATAAGAGGATTTAATAATACTTTAAGTATGAAATGGAAATTCTTGAAAATGAGAGAAAGTGAAGTTAATCTTGAATTTTAATTCAATGAAATATCACAATAAAATAAGTCACGACGATCTATTATATAAATGAATGTTACGGTTTGTGTTTTAAAATTTGAATATTGATGAGATATGGATTAACTAATCATCATAAATATAACCTAGAATTAGATTTGATTTGTAAAATCACAAAAGGTGGAATATTTTGAAAAATATATTACTAAGTGCCATAAATATAGTTTAGATTGATGGAATGAAAATATCTAATATTTAAATTAACCATAAATTGTGTTAATGTATAATGATGTTGTAAATTGTATGAAATTATATAAATTAACCATAAATTATAAATTAATTTTTTTAAATATAGTTTAGATTGTGTTAATGTATAATGATGTTGTAAATTGTATGAAATTATATAAATTAACCATAAATTATAAATTAATTTTTTTTCATACAAAAGAGATAGATATAACAAATTAACAAATCATGAATAAAAATTTGGCATGTCATTTTTATTCAGTTTCAATAAACCATACAATTATATACAATACTAGTGAAAAATGAGAGTTATACTCGTGCATATGGAGCTCCCATAGCATCACTTACAAACAAAGAATATAAACAAGGGGATGGTTGCTAAAAATTCCTAAACAAAGTATAGCATTTTCTTCATACTTTGCCAAAATATTTGCGCATTGGTTGCCTTCTATATAAGTATGGATTAATGAAACTCTCTAATCTCTAGATATGAGTTCTTTGATAGCCTTTATAATATGAATACAATTGCAAGCTTGAAATGTCATGTCTTGAATCTTAGAGAGAACTGTTGTACAATCTGATCTACAACTCACATATCTGAAACCCATGTTCCAAGCAACGACTAATCTATTATTTATGGCTAACAGTTCAACTTCTAAACTATCGGCAAAACTAATAGGTCCACTAAACCCTATATCCATGATCTATTATAATCTCTATTTAAACCTCCATAACATGTCCTTCCTAGATTACCATAAGAACTCCCATCAACATTGAGGGCCACATGATGCTCGGAAGGTTGAAACCAACGAACCAAATGCATCACTTAAGTTTGATCATTATTTATTAAATAAAAACAAAAATTTGAAGGCCTATCATTTTTTGTCTGGTTGTATATTAAAAAAAATAGGAGAGCATATTAACATATTTAACAACTTAGAACCCAAATTAATGAAATATCAAATATTTTTTTAATTTAACTAAATTTGTTTAAAATGTTTCATGTATCAAAGTGATATGTTAGAAATGACGACGTTTTAGGTAAAGTGATCCCTTGACTTATCAAAGTTAATATCACCATGTAGAATCCTAATCTCAAATCTCAATGTTCATACTAACCACTATTTTAAATTTTTATGGAAATGTTATAATTTATGTTAATTTATTCATTTTCCAAAAAACAAAAATAATATTAGTCATTTCATTTAGTGTTAGCAGTAAAGAGAATACGACAAAGAAAATAAAACTTTGACATTGGTACGATTAATATTTAGGTTAAAACAATTGTTATTTTAAATGGAATACTCCAACACTATAACAAAATAAAATATTTAATTGAGAAATGAAGAAATGAAGAATAGTAAAAGAGAAATGAAGAGAAGAAGGAAAATAAAAGTTATTTTAAATGGAAGACTCCAAGACTATAACAAAATAAAATATTTAATTGAGAAATGAAGAAATGAAAAATAGTAAAAGAGAAATGAAGAGAATAAGGAAAATAAAAGATTGTCATTAATTTGATTAATATTTAATTATGATAACAAAATAAAATATAAAATTAATTTGAATAAAACACTTACCATATTAAATAAGAGGATTTAATAATACTTTAACTATGAAATGGAAATTCTTGAAAATGAGAGAAAGTGAAGTTAATCTTGAATTTTACTTCAATGAAATATCACAATAAAATAAGTCACGACGATCTATTATATAAATGAATGTTACGGTTTGTGTTTTAAAATTTGAATATTGATGAGATATGGATTAACTAATCATCATAAATATAACCTAGAATTAGATTTGATTTTAAAATCACAGAAGGTAGAATATTTTGAAAAAATATATTACTAAGTGCCATAAATATAGTTTAGATTGATAGAATGAAAATATCTAATATTTATAAAATAATTGCTGAAAATATAACTGCTTCCTTTAATACATTTATTGTCATTAAGTCAATTGCACATTTTTTTTTCTCATAGGCATTGATTAGCTAGAACACATAAACTCAGGATTAAAATTTTGCTACCTTTTAGCATTAGTTTGGCTAGATATTTATAAATATTAGTTATAATTTTGTTAGGAATATTTGATAAGATAATTAGTAACAGAATATATACTATAACGTGTATGATACTAAATCCAAAACAAATTTTCAACTAATTATATGGCATAGAATTTAGCTACAAACTAGCATCTATAATTTTCGTAGTCAATCACATATTTTCTTGTAGTGATCCATTGATTAATGTTATTTTAACGAAAACATAAAAAATCTAAAAGAAAAAAAAAATAGAGAGTTATGTTTTGTTGTTGCTTTGTGAAAATGATCTTTATATTTTGTGTTAATGTATAATGATGTTGTAAATTGTATGAAATTATATAAATTAACCATAAATTATAAATTAATTTTTTTTCATACAAAAGATTTGGCATGTCATTTTTATTCAGTTTCAATAAACCATACAATTATATACCATACTAGTGAAAAATGAGAGTTATACTCGTGCATATGGAGCTCCCATAGCATCACTTACAAACAAAGAATATAAACAAGGGGATGGTTGCTAAAAATTCCTAAACAAAGTATAGCATTTTCTTCATACTTTGCCAAATATTTGCGCATTGGTTGCCTTCTATATAAGTATGGATGAATGAAACTCTCTAATCTCTAGAGATGAGTTCTTTGATAGCCTTTGTAATATGAATACAATTGCAAGCTTGAAATGTCAAGTCTTGAATCATAGTGAGAACTGTTGTACAATCTGATCTACAACTCACATCTCTGAAACCCATGTTCCAAGCAACGACTAATCTATTATTTATGGCTAACAGTTCAACTTCTAAACTATTGACAAAACTAATAGGCCCACTAAACCATATATCCATGATCTGTTATAATCTCTATTTAAACCTCCATAACCTGTCCTTCCCAGATTTCCATAAGAACTCCCATTAACATTGAGTGCCACTTGATGCTCGGAAGGTTGAAACCAACGAACCAAATGCATCACTTAAGTTTGATCATGATTTATTAAAATAAAAAAAAAATTTGAAGACATAGCATTTTTGTCTGGTTGTATATTAAAAAAAATAGGAGAGCATATTAACATATTTGACAACTTAGAACCCAAATTAATGAAATATCAAATATATTTTTTAATTTAACTGAATTTGTTTAAAATGTTTCATGTATCAAAGTGATAGGTTAGAAATGACGGTGTTTTAGGTAAAGTGATCTAGTGACTTATCAAAGTTAATATCACCATGTAGAATCCTAATCTCGAATCTCAATGTTCATACTAACCACTATTTTAAATTTTTATGAAAATGTTATAATTTATGTTAATTTATTCATTTTCAAAACAAACAAAAATAATATTAGTTGTTTCATTTAGTGTTAGCAGTAAAGAGAAGACGACAAATAAAATAAGAGTTTGACATTGGTACGATTAATATTTAGGTTAAAACTATTGTTATTTTAAATGGAATACTCCAACACTATAACAAAATAAAATATTTAATTGAGAAATGAAGAATGAAGAATAGTAAAAGAGAAATGAAGAGAAGAAGGAAAATAAAAGTTATTTTAAATGGAAGACTCCAAGACTATAACAAAATAAAATATTTAATTGAGAAATGAAGAAATGAAAAATAGTAAAAGAGAAATCAAGAGAAGAAGGAAAATAAAAGTTTGACATTCATTTGACTAATATTTAATTATGATAACAAAATAAAATATAAAATTAATTTGAATAAAACACATACCATATTAAACAAGAGGATTTAGTAATACTTTAACTATGAAATGGAAATTCTTGAAAATGAGAGAAAGTTAAGTTAATCTTGAATTTTACATTAATAAAATATCACAATAAAATAAGTCACGGTGATCTATTATATAAATGAATGTTATGTTTTGTGTTTTTAAATTTGAATATTTATGAGATATGCATTAACTAATCATCATAAATATAACCTAGATTTAGATTTGATTTGTAAAATCACGGAAGGTGGAATATTTAGAAAAAATTTATTACTAAGTGCCATAAATATAGTTTAGATTGATAGAATGAAAATATCTAATCTTTAAAAATAATTGTGGAAAATATAACTGCTTCCTTTTAAGCATTTATTGTCATTAACTCAATTGCACATTTTAGTATCATATTGTATCACTCTCATAGGCATTAATTAGCTAGAACACATAAACTCAGGACTAAAATTTTGCTACCTTTTAGCATTAGTTTAGCTAGATATTATAAATATTAGTTGAAATTTTGTTAGGAAAATTTGATAAGATAATTAGTAAAAGAATATATACTATAACATGTATCATACTAAATCCAAAACAAATTTTCAACTAATTATATAGCATAGAATTTAGCTACAAACTAGCATCTATAATTGTCGTAGTCAATCACATATTTTCTTGTAGTGATCCATTGATCAATGTTATTTTAACGAAAACAAAAAAAAAATCTAAAAGAAAAATAAATAGAGAGTTATGTTTTGTTCTTGCTTTGTGAAAATGATCTTTATATTTAATGTTAATGTATAATTATGTTGTAAATTGTGTGAATTTATATAAATTAACCATAAATTTTTAAAAAAAAAAATTCATACAAAAGAGATAGATATCACAAAATAACAAATCATGAATAAAAATTTGGCATGTCATTTTGATTCAGTTTTATTAAACCATAAAATTATATACAAAACTAGTGAAAAATGAGAGTTATACTCGTGCATATGGAGTTCCCATAGCATCACTTACAAACAAAGAATATAAACAAGGGGATGATTGCTAAAAAATTCCTAAACAAAGTATAGCATTTGCTTCATACTTTGCCATAAAATTTGCACATTGGTTACCTTCTCTATAAGTATGGATTAATGAAACTCTCTAATCTTTAGATATGAGTACTTTGATAGCCTTTGTAATATGAATACAATTGCAAGCTTGAAATGTCAACTATTGAATCATAGAGAGAATTGTTTTACAATCTTATCTACAACTCACATCTCTAAACCCAAGTTCCAAGCAACGACTAATCTATTATTTATGGCTAACAGTTCAACTTCTAAACTATCGGCAAAACTAACAGGTCCACTAAATCCTTTATCCATGATCCGTTATAATCTCTATTTAAACCTCCATAACATGTCCTTCCCAGATTTCCATAAGAACTCCCATCAACATTGAGTGCCACTTGATGCTCGGAAGGTTGAAACCAACGAACCAAATGCATCACTTAAGTTTGATCATGATTTATTAAAATAAAAACAAAATTTGAAGGCCTACCATTTTTTGTCTGGTTGTATATTAAAAAAAATAGGAGAGCATATTAACATATTTGACAACTTAGAACCCAAATTAATGAAATATCAATTTTTTTTAATTTAACTAAATTTGTTTAAAATGTTTCATGTATCAAAATGATAGGTTGGAAAGGACGATGTTTTAGGTAAAGTGATCCAGTGACTTATCAAAGTTAATATCATCATGTAGAATCCTAACCTCAAATCTCAAAGTTCATACTAACCACTATTTTAAATTTTTATGGAAATGTTATAATTTATATTAATTTATTCATTTTCAAAACAATCAAAAATAATATTAGTCATTTCATTTAGTGTTAGCAATAAAGAGAATACGACAAATAAAATAAAAGTTTGACATTGGTACGATTAATATTTAGGTTAAAACAATTGTCATTTTAAATGGTATACTCCAACACTATAACAAAATAAATATTTAATTGAGAAATGAAGAATAGTAAAAGAGAAATGAAGAGAAGAAGGAAAATAAAAGTTATTTTAAATGGAAGACTCCAAGACTATAACAAAATAAAATATTTAATTGAGAAATGAAGAAATGAAAAATAGTAAAAGAGAAATGAAGAGAATAAGGAAAATAAAAGATTGTCATTCATTTGATTAATATTTAATTATGATAACAAAATAAAATATAAAATTAATTTGAATAAAACACTTACCATATTAAACAAGAGGATTTAATAATACTTTAACTATGAAATGGAAATTCTTGAAAATGAGAGAAAGTGAAGTTAATCTTGAATTTTACTTCAATGAAATATCACAATAAAATAAGTCACGACGATCTATTATATAAATGAATGTTACGGTTTGTGTTTTAAAATTTGAATATTGATGAGATATGGATTAACTAATCATCATAAATATAACCTAGAATTAGATTTGATTTGTAAAATCACAGAAGGTGGAATATTTTGAAAAAATATATTACTAAGTGCCATAAATATAGTTTAGATTGATGGAATGAAAATATCTAATATTTAAATTAGTTATAATTTTGTTAGGAATATTTGATAAGATATTAGTAACAGAATATATACTATAATTATGTTTTGTTGTTGCTTTGTGAAAATGATCTTTATATTGTGTTAATGTATAATGATGTTGTAAATTGTATGAAATTATATAAATTAACCATAAATTATAAATTAATTTTTTTCATACAAAGAGATAGATATCACAAATTAACAAATCATGAATAAAAATTTGGCATGTCATTTTTATTCAGTTTCAATAAACCATACAATTATATACAATACTAGTGAAAAATGAGAGTTATACTCGTGCATATGGAGCTCCCATAGCATCACTTACAAACAAAGAATATAAACAAGGGGATGGTTGCTAAAAAATTCCTAAACAAAGTATAGCATTTTCTTCATACTTTGCCAAAAGATTTGCGCATTGGTTGCCTTCTATATAAGTATGGATTAATGAAACTCTCTAATCTCTAGATATGAGTTCTTTGATAGCCTTTATAATATGAATACAATTGCAAGCTTGAAATGTCATGTCTTGAATCTTAGAGAGAACTGTTGTACAATCTGATCTACAACTCACATATCTGAAACCCATGTTCCAAGCAACGACTAATCTATTATTTATGGCTAACAGTTCAACTTCTAAACTATCGACAAAACTAATAGGTCCACTAAACCCTATATCCATGATCTATTATAATCTCTATTTAAACCTCCATAACATGTCCTTCCCAGATTACCATAAGAACTCCCATCAACATTGAGGGCCACATGATGCTCGGAAGGTTGAAACCAACGAACCAAATGCATCACATAAGTTTGATCATGATTTATTAAAATAAAAACAAAAATTGAAGGCCTATCATTTTTTGTCTGGTTGTATATTAAAAAAAATAGGAGAGCATATTAACATATTTAACAACTTAGAACCCAAATTAATGAAATATCAAATATTTTTTAATTTAACTAAATTTGTTTAAAATGTTTCATGTATCAAAGTGATATGTTAGAAATGACGACGTTTTAGGTAAAGTGATCCCTTGACTTATCAAAGTTAATATCACCATGTAGAATCCTAATCTCAAATCTCAATGTTCATACTAACCACTATTTTAAATTTTTATGGAAATGTTATAATTTATGTTAATTTATTCATTTTCCAAAAAAACAAAAATAATATTAGTCATTTCATTTAGTGTTAGCAGTAAAGAGAATACGACAAATAAAATAAAAGTTTGACATTGGTACGATTAATATTTAGGTTAAAACAATTGTTATTTTAAATGGAATACTCCAACACTATAACAAAATAAAATATTTAATTGAGAAATGAAGAAATGAAGAATAGTAAAAGAGAAATGAAGAGAAGAAGGAAAATAAAAGTTATTTTAAATGGAAGACTCCAAGACTATAACAAAATAAAATATTTAATTGAGAAATGAAGAAATGAAAAATAGTAAAAGAGAAATGAAGAGAATAAGGAAAATAAAAGATTGTCATTAATTTGATTAATATTTAATTATGATAACAAAATAAAATATAAAATTAATTTGAATAAAACACTTACCATATTAAATAAAGGATTTAATAATACTTTAAGTATGAAATGGAAATTCTTGAAAATGAGAGAAAGTGAAGTTAATCTTGAATTTTACTTCAATGAAATATCACAATAAAATAAGTCACGACGATCTATTATATAAATGAATGTTACGGTTTGTGTTTTAAAATTTGAATATTGATGAGATATGGATTAACTAATCATCATAAATATAACCTAGAATTAGATTTGATTTTTAAAATCACAGAAGGTAGAATATTTTGAAAAAATATATTACTAAGTGCCATAAATATAGTTTAGATTGATAGAATGAAAATATCTAATATTTAAAAAATAATTGCTGAAAATATAACTGCTTCCTTTAATACATTTATTGTCATTAAGTCAATGCACATTTTTTTTATCTCATAGGCATTGATTAGCTAGAACACATAAACTCAGGATTAAAATTTTGCTACCTTTTAGCATTAGTTTGGCTAGATATTTATAAATATTAGTTATAATTTTGTTAGGAATATTTGATAAGATAATTAGTAACAGAATATATACTATAACGTGTATGATACTAAATCCAAAACAAATTTTCAACTAATTATATGGCATAGAATTTAGCTACAAACTAGCATCTATAATTTTCGTAGTCAATCACATATTTTCTTGTAGTGATCCATTGATTAATGTTATTTTAACGAAAACATAAAAAATCTAAAAGAAAAAAAAAATAGAGAGTTATGTTTTGTTGTTGCTTTGTGAAAATGATCTTTATATTTTGTGTTAATGTATAATGATGTTGTAAATTGTATGAAATTATATAAATTAACCATAAATTATAAATTAATTTTTTTTCATACAAAAGATTTGGCATGTCATTTTATTCAGTTTCAATAAACCATACATTATATACCATACTAGTGAAAAATGAGAGTTATACTCGTGCATATGGAGCTCCCATAGCATCACTTACAAACAAAGAATATAAACAAGGGGATGGTTGCTAAAAAATTCCTAAACAAAGTATAGCATTTTCTTCATACTTTGCTAAAATATTTGCGCATTGGTTGCCTTCTATATAAGTATGGATGAATGAAACTCTCTAATCTCTAGAGATGAGTTCTTTGATAGCCTTTGTAATATGAATACAATTGCAAGCTTGAAATGTCAAGTCTTGAATCATAGTGAGAACTGTTGTACAATCTGATCTACAACTCACATCTCTGAAACCCATGTTCCAAGCAACGACTAATCTATTATTTATGGCTAACAGTTCAACTTCTAAACTATTGACAAAACTAATAGGCCCACTAAACCATATATCCATGATCTGTTATAATCTCTATTTAAACCTCCATAACCTGTCCTTCCCAGATTTCCATAAGAACTCCCATTAACATTGAGTGCCACTTGATGCTCGGAAGGTTGAAACCAACGAACCAAATGCATCACTTAAGTTTGATCATGATTTATTAAAATAAAAACAAAAATTTGAAGACATAGCATTTTTTGTCTGGTTGTATATTAAAAAAAATAGGAGAGCATATTAACATATTTGACAACTTAGAACCCAAATTAATGAAATATCAAATATATTTTTTAATTTAACTGAATTTGTTTAAAATGTTTCATGTATCAAAGTGATAGGTTAGAAATGACAGTGTTTTAGGTAAAGTGATCTAGTGACTTATCAAAGTTAATATCACCATGTAGAATCCTAATCTCGAATCTCAATGTTCATACTAACCACTATTTTAAATTTTTATGAAAATGTTATAATTTATGTTAATTTATTCATTTTCAAAACAAACAAAAATAATATTAGTTGTTTCATTTAGTGTTAGCAGTAAAGAGAAGACGACAAATAAAATAAGAGTTTGACATTGGTACGATTAATATTTAGGTTAAAACTATTGTTATTTTAATGGAATACTCCAACACTATAACAAAATAAAATATTTAATTGAGAAATGAAGAAATGAAGAATAGTAAAAGAGAAATGAAGAGAAGAAGGAAAATAAAAGTTATTTTAAATGGAAGACTCCAAGACTATAACAAAATAAAATATTTAATTGAGAAATGAAGAAATGAAAAATAGTAAAAGAGAAATCAAGAGAAGAAGAAAACAAAAGTTTGACATTCATTTGACTAATATTTAATTATGATAACAAAATAAAATATAAAATTAATTTGAATAAAACACATACCATATTAAACAAGAGGATTTAGTAATACTTTAACTATGAAATGGAAATTCTTGAAAATGAGAGAAAGTTAAGTTAATCTTGAATTTTACATTAATAAAATATCACAATAAAATAAGTCACGGTGATCTATTATATAAATGAATGTTATGTTTTGTGTTTTTAAATTTGAATATTTATGAGATATGCATTAACTAATCATCATAAATATAACCTAGATTTAGATTTGATTTGTAAAATCACGGAAGGTGGAATATTTAAAAAATTTATTACTAAGTGCCATAAATATAGTTTAGATTGATAGAATGAAAATATCTAATATTTATAAAATAATTGTGAAAATATAACTGCTTCCTTTTAAGCATTTATTGTCATTAACTCAATTGCACATTTTAGTATCATATTGTATCATTCTCATAGGCATTATTAGCTAGAACACATAAACTCAGGACTAAAATTTTGCTACCTTTTAGCATTAGTTTAGCTAGATATTTATAAATATTAGTTGAAATTTTGTTAGGAAATTTGATAAGATAATTAGTAAAAGAATATATACTATAACATGTATCATACTAAATCCAAAACAAATTTTCAACTAATTATATAGCACAGAATTTAGCTACAAACTAGCATCTATAATTGTCGTAGTCAATCACATATTTTCTTGTAGTGATCCATTGATCAATGTTATTTTAACGAAAACAAAAAAAAATCTAAAAGAAAAATAAATAGAGAGTTATGTTTTGTTCTTGCTTTGTGAAAATGATCTTTATATTTAATGTTAATGTATAATTATGTTGTAAATTGTGTGAATTTATATAAATTAACCATAAATTTTAAAAAAAAAATTCATACAAAAGAGATAGATATCACAAATTAACAAATCATGAATAAAAATTTGGCTTGTCATTTTGATTCAGTTTTATTAAACCATAAAATTATATACAATACTAGTGAAAAATGAGAGTTATACTCGTGCATATGGAGTTCCCATAGCATCACTTACAAACAAAGAATATAAACAAGGGGATGATTGCTCAAAAATTCCTAAGCAAAGTATAGCATTTGCTTCATACTTTGCCATAAAATTTGCACATTGGTTACCTTCTCTATAAGTATGGATTAATGAAACTCTCTAATCTCTAGATATGAGTACTTTGATAGCCTTTGTAATATGAATACAATTGCAAGCTTGAAATGTCAACTATTGAATCATAGAGAGAATTGTTTTACAATCTGATCTACAACTCACATCTCTGAAACCCAAGTTCCAAGCAACGACTAATTTATTATTTATGGCTAACAGTTCAACTTCTAAACTATTGGCAAAACTAACAGGTCCACTAAACCCTTTATCCATGATCCGTTATAATCTCTATTTAAACCTCCATAACATGTCCTTCCCAGATTTCCATAAGAACTCCCATCAACATTGAGTGCCACTTGATGCTCGGAAGGTTGAAACCAACGAACCAAATGCATCACTTAAGTTTGATCATGATTTATTAAAATAAAAACAAAAATTTGAAGGCCTACCATTTTTTGTCTGGTTTTATATTAAAAAAAAATAGGAGAGCATATTAACATATTTGACATCTTAGAACCCAAATTAATGAAATATCATTTTTTTTTTAATTTAACTAAATTTGTTCAAAATGTTTCATGTATCAAAATGATAGGTTAGAAAGGACTATGTTTTAGGTAAAGTGATCCCGTGACTTATCAAAGTTAATATCATCATGTAGAATCCTAATCTCAAATCTCAAAGTTCATACTAACCACTATTTTAATTTTTTATGGAAATGTTATAATTTATATTAATTTATTCATTTTCAAAACAAACAAAAATAATGTTAGTCATTTCATTTAGTGTTAGCAGTAAAGAGAATACGACAAATAAAATAAAAGTTTGACATTGGTACGATTAATATTTAGGTTAAAACAATTGTCATTTTAAATGGTATACTCCAACACTATAACAAAATAAAATATTTAATTGAGAAATGAAGAATAGTAAAAGAGAAATGAAGAGAAGAAGGAAAATAAAAGTTATTTAATATGGAAGACTCCAACACTATAACAAAATAAAATATTTAATTGAGAAATGAAGAAATGAAAAATAGTAAAAGAGAAATGAAGAGAAGAAGGAAAATAAAAGTTTGACATTCATTTGATTAATATTTAATTATGATAACAAAATAAAATATAAAATTAATTTGAATAAAACACTTACCATATAAAACAAGAGGATTTAATAATACTTTAACTATGAAATGGAAATTCTTGAAAATGAGAGAAAGTGAAGTTAATCTTGAATTTTACTTCAATAAAATATCACAATAAAATGAGTCACGGCGATCTATTATATAAATGAATGTTACGGTTTGTGTTTTTCAATTTGAATATTTATGAGATATGCATTAACTAATCATCATAAATATAACCTAGTTTTAGATTTGATTTGTAAAATCACGGAAGGTGGAATATTTAGAAAAAATATATTACTCAGTGCCATAAATATAGTTTAGATTGATAGAATGAAAATTTCTAATATTTAGAAAATAATTGTTGAAAATATAACTCCTTCCTTTAAAGCATTTATCGTCATTAACTCAATTGCACATTTTAGTATCATATTGTATCATTCTCATAGGCATTGATTAGCTAGAACACATAAACTCAGGACTAAAATTTTGCTACCTTTTAGCATTAGTTTAGCTAGATATTTATAAATATTAGTTGAAATTTTGTTAGGAAAATTTGATAAGATAATTAGTAAAAGAATATATACTATAACGTGTATCATATTAAATCCAAAACAAATTTTCAACTAATTATATAGCATAGAATTTAGCTACAAACTAGCATCTATAATTGTCGTACTCAATCACATATTTTCTTGTAGTGATCCATTGATCAATTTTATTTTAACGAAAACAAAAAAAAATCTAAAAGATAAATAAATAGAGAGTTATGTTTTGTTCTTGCTTTGTGAAAATGATCTTTATATTTAATGTTAATGTATAATTATGTTGTAAATTGTGTGAGTTTATATAAATTTACCATAAATTTTAAAAAAAAAATTCATACAAAACAGATAGATATCACAAAATAACAAATCATGAATAAAAATTTGGCATGTCATTTTGATTCAGTTTTATTAAACCATACAACTATATACAATACTAGTGAAAAATGAGAGTTATACTCGTGCATATGGAGTTCCCATAGCATCACTTACAAACAAAGAATATAAACAAGGGGATGATTGCTCAAAAATTCCTAAACAAAGTATAGCATTTGCTTCATACTTTGCCATAAAATTTGCACATTGGTTACCTTCTCTATAAGTATGGATAGATGAAACTCTCTAATCTCTAGATATGAGTACTTTGATAGCCTTTGTAATATGAATACAATTGCAAGCTTGAAATGTCAACTATTGAATCATAGACAGAACTGTTTTACAATCTGATCTACAACTCACATCTCTGAAACCCAAGTTCCAAGCAACGACTAATCTATTATTTATGGCTAACAGTTCAACGTCTATACTATCGGCAAAACTAACAGGTCCACTAAACCCTTTATCCATGATCCTTTATAATCTCTATTTAAACCTCCATAACCTGTCCTTCCCAGATTTCCATAAGAACTCCCATCAACGTTGAGTGCCACTTGATGCTCGGAAGGTTGAAACCAACGAACCAAATGCATCACTTAAGTTAGATCATGATTTATTAAAATAAAAACAAAAATTTGAAGGTCTGACATTTTTTGTCTGGTTGTATATTAAAAAAAACTAGGAGAGCATATTAACATATTTGACAACTTAGAACCCTAATTAATGAAATATCAAATATTTTTTTAATTTAACTAAATTTGTTTAAAATGTTTCATGAATCAAAATGATAGGTTAGAGATGACGATGTTTTAGGTAAAGTGATCCAGTGACTTATCAAAGTTAATATCATCATGTAGAATCCTAATCTCAAATCTTAAAGTTCATACTAACCACTATTTTAAATTTTTATGGAAATGTTATAATTTATATTAATTTATTCATTTTCAAAACAAACAAAAATAATATTAGTCATTTCATTTAGTGTTAGCAGTAAAGAGAATACGACAAATAAAATAAAAGTTTGACATTGGTACGATTTATATTTAGGTTAAAACAATTGTTATTTTAAATGGAATACTCCAACAATATAAAAAAATAAAATATTTAATTGAGAAATGAAGAAATGAAGAATAGTAAAAGAGAAATGAAGAGAAGAAGGAAAAGAAAAGTTATTTAATATGGAAGACTCCAACACTATAACAAAATAAAATATTTAATTGAGAAATGAAGAAATGAAAAATAGTAAAAGAGAAATGAAGAGAAGAAGGAAAATAAAAGTTTGACATTCATTTGATTAATATTTAATTATGATAACAAAATAAAATATAAAATTAAATTGAATAAAACACTTACCATATTAAACAAGAGGATTTAATAATACTTTAACTATGAAATGGAAATTCTTGAAAATGAGAGAAAGTGAAGTTAATCTTGAATTTTACTTCAATAAAATATCACAATAAAATGAGTCACGACGATCTATTATATAAATGAATGTTACGGTTTGTGTTTTTAAACTTGAATATTTATGAGATATGCATTAACTAATCATCATAAATATAACCTAGTTTTGGATTTGATTTGTAAAATCATGGAAGGTGGAATATTTAGAAAAAATATATTACTCAGTGCCATAAATATAGTTTAGATTGATAGAATGAAAATTTCTAATATTTAGAAAATAATTGTTGAAAATATAACTCCTTCCTTTAAAGCATTTATTGTCATTAACTCAATTGCACATTTTAGTATCATATTGTATCATTCTCATAGGCATTGATTAGCTAGAACACATAAACTCAGGACTAAAATTTTGCTACCTTTTAGCATTAGTTTAGCTAGATATTTATAAATATTAGTTGAAATTTTGTTAGGAAAATTTGATAAGATAATTAGTAAAAGAATATATACTATAACATGTATCATACTCAATCCAAAACAAATTTTCAACTAATTATATAACATAGAATTTAGCTACAAACTAGGATCTATAATTGTCGTACTCAATCACATATTTTCTTGTAGTGATTCATTGATCAATGTTATTTTAACGAAAACAAAAAAAATCTAAAAGAAAAAAAAATAGAGAGTTATGTTTTGTTGTTGCTTTGTGAAAATGATCTTTATATTTATTGTTAATGCATAATTATGTTGTAAATTGTGTGAATTTATATAAATTAACCATAAATTTTAAAATATTTTTTTCCATACAAAAGAGATAGATATCACAAAATAACAAATCATGAATAAAAATTTGGCATGTCATTTTGATTCAGTTTTATTAAACCATACAATTATATACAATACTAGTGAAAAATGAGAGTTATACTCGTGCATATGGGGTTCCCATAGCATCACTTACAAACAAAGAATATAAACAAGGGGATGATTGCTCAAAAATTCCTAAACAAAGTATAGCATTTGCTTCATACTTTGCCATAAAATTTGTACATGGGTTACCTTCTCTATAAGTATGGATTAATGAAACTCTCTAATCTCTAGATATGAGTACTTTGATAGCCTTTGTAATATGAATACAATTGCAAGCTTGAAATGTCAACTATTGAATCATAGAGAGAATTGTTTTACAATCCGATCTACAACTCACATCTCTGAAACCCAAGTTCCAAGCAACGACTAATCTATTATTTATGGCTAACAGTTCAACTTCTAAACTATCGGCAAAACTAACAGGTCCACTAAACCCTTTATCCATGATCCTTTATAATCTCTATTTAAACCTCCATAACCTGTCCTTCCAAGATTTCCATAAGAACTCCCATCAACGTTGAGTGCCACTTGATTCTCGGAAGGTTGAAACCAACGAACCAAATGCATCACTTAAGTTAGATCATGATTTATTAAAATAAAAACAAAAATTTGAAGGCCTACCATTTTTTGTCTGGTTGTATATTAAAAAAAATAGGAGAGCATATTAACATATTTGACAACTTAGAACCCAAATTAATGAAATATCATTTTTTTTTAATTTAACTAAATTTGTTTAAAATGTTTCATGTATCAAAATGATAGGTTAGAAAGGACGATGTTTTAGGTAAAGTGATCCAATGACTTATCAAAGTTAATATCATCATATAGAATCCTAATCTCAAATCTCAAAGTTCATACTAACCACTATTTTAAATTTTTATTGAAATGTTATAATTTATATTAATTTATTCATTTTCAAAACAAACAAAAATAATATTAGTCATTTCATTTAGTGTTAGCAGTAAAGAGAATACGACAAATAAAATAAAAGTTTGACATTGGTACGATTAATATTTAGGTTAAAACAATTGTCATTTTAAATGGTATATTCCAACACTATAACAAAATAAAATATTTAATTGAGAAATGAAGAATAGTAAAAGGGAAATGAAGAGAAGAAGGAAAATAAAAGTTATTTTAAATGGAAGAATCCAACACTATAACAAAATAAAATATTTAATTGAGAAATGAAGAAATGAAAAATAGTAAAAGAGAAATGAAGAGAAGAAGGAAAATAAAAATTTGACATTCATTTGATTAATATTTAATTATGATAACAAAATAAAATATAAAATTAATTTGAATAAAACACTTACCATATTAAACAAGAGGATTTAGTAATACTTTAACTATGAAATGGAAATTCTTGAAAATGAGAGAAAGTTAAGTTAATCTTGAATTTTACATCAATAAAATATCACAATAAAATAAGTCACGGTGATCTATTATATTAATGAATGTTATGTTTTGTGTTTTTAAATTTGAATATTTATGAGATATGCATTAACTAATCATCATAAATATAACATAGATTTAGATTTGATTTGTAAAATCACGGAAGGTGGAATATTTAGAAAAAATTTATTACTAAGTGCCATAAATATAGTTTAGATTGATAGAATGAAAATATCTAATCTTTAAAAAATAATTGTGGAAAATATAACTGCTTCCTTTTAAGCATTTATTGTCATTAACTCAATTGCACATTTTAGTATCATATTGTATCACTCTCATAGGCATTAATTAGCTAGAACACATAAACTCAGGACTAAAATTTTGCTACCTTTTAGCATTAGTTTAGCTAGATATTTATAAATATTAGTTGAAATTTTGTTAGGAAAATTTGATAAGATAATTAGTAAAAGAATATATACTATAACATGTATCATACTAAATCCAAAACAAATTTTCAACTAATTATATAGCATAGAATTTAGCTACAAACTAGCATCTATAATTGTCGTAGTCAATCACATATTTTCTTGTAGTGATCCATTGATCAATGTTATTTTAACGAAAACAAAAAAAAAATCTAAAAGAAAAATAAATAGAGAGTTATGTTTTGTTCTTGCTTTGTGAAAATGATCTTTATATTTAATGTTAATGTATAATTATGTTGTAAATTGTGTGAATTTATATAAATTAACCATAAATTTTTAAAAAAAAAATTCATACAAAAGAGATAGATATCACAAAATAACAAATCATGAATAAAAATTTGGCATGTCATTTTGATTCAGTTTTATTAAACCATAAAATTATATACAAAACTAGTGAAAAATGAGAGTTATACTCGTGCATATGGAGTTCCCATAGCATCACTTACAAACAAAGAATATAAACAAGGGGATGATTGCTAAAAAATTCCTAAACAAAGTATAGCATTTGCTTCATACTTTGCCATAAAATTTGCACATTGGTTACCTTCTCTATAAGTATGGATTAATGAAACTCTCTAATCTTTAGATATGAGTACTTTGATAGCCTTTGTAATATGAATACAATTGCAAGCTTGAAATGTCAACTATTGAATCATAGAGAGAATTGTTTTACAATCTTATCTACAACTCACATCTCTAAAACCCAAGTTCCAAGCAACGACTAATCTATTATTTATGGCTAACAGTTCAACTTCTAAACTATCGGCAAAACTAACAGGTCCACTAAATCCTTTATCCATGATCCGTTATAATCTCTATTTAAACCTCCATAACATGTCCTTCCCAGATTTCCATAAGAACTCCCATCAACATTGAGTGCCACTTGATGCTCGGAAGGTTGAAACCAACGAACCAAATGCATCACTTAAGTTTGATCATGATTTATTAAAATAAAAACAAAAATTTGAAGGCCTACCATTTTTTGTCTGGTTGTATATTAAAAAAAAAAAGAAAGCATATTAACATATTTGACAACTTAGAACCCAAATTAATGAAATATCAATTTTTTTTTAATTTAACTAAATTTGTTTAAAATGTTTCATGTATCAAAATGATAGGTTGGAAAGGACGATGTTTTAGGTAAAGTGATCCAGTGACTTATCAAAGTTAATATCATCATGTAGAATCCTAACCTCAAATCTCAAAGTTCATACTAACCACTATTTTAAATTTTTATGGAAATGTTATAATTTATATTAATTTATTCATTTTCAAAACAATCAAAATAATATTAGTCATTTCATTTAGTGTTAGCAATAAAGAGAATACGACAAATAAAATAAAAGTTTGACATTGGTACGATTAATATTTAGGTTAAAACAATTGTCATTTTAAATGGTATACTCCAACACTATAACAAAATAAAATATTTAATTGAGAAATGAAGAATAGTAAAAGAGAAATGAAGAGAAGAAGGAAAATAAAAGTTATTTTAAATGGAAGACTCCAAGACTATAACAAAATAAAATATTTAATTGAGAAATGAAGAAATGAAAAATAGTAAAAGAGAAATGAAGAGAATAAGGAAAATAAAAGATTGTCATTCATTTGATTAATATTTAATTATGATAACAAAATAAAATATAAAATTAATTTGAATAAAACACTTACCATATTAAATAAGAGGATTTAATAATACTTTAAGTATGAAATGGAAATTCTTGAAAATGAGAGAAAGTGAAGTTAATCTTGAATTTTAATTCAATGAAATATCACAATAAAATAAGTCACGACGATCTATTATATAAATGAATGTTACGGTTTGTGTTTTAAAATTTGAATATTGATGAGATATGGATTAACTAATCATCATAAATATAACCTAGAATTAGATTTGATTTGTAAAATCACAAAAGGTGGAATATTTTGAAAAAATATATTACTAAGTGCCATAAATATAGTTTAGATTGATAGAATGAAAATATCTAATATTTAAATTAACCATAAATTGTGTTAATGTATAATGATGTTGTAAATTGTATGAAATTATATAAATTAACCATAAATTATAAATTAATTTTTTTAAATATAGTTTAGATTGTGTTAATGTATAATGATGTTGTAAATTGTATGAAATTATATAAATTAACCATAAATTATAAATTAATTTTTTTTCATACAAAAGAGATAGATATAACAAATTAACAAATCATGAATAAAAATTTGGCATGTCATTTTTATTCTGTTTCAATAAACCATACAATTATATACAATACTAGTGAAAAATGAGAGTTATACTCGTGCATATGGAGCTCCCATAGCATCACTTACAAACAAAGAATATAAACAAGGGGATGGTTGCTAAAAAATTCCTAAACAAAGTATAGCATTTTCTTCATACTTTGCCAAAAGATTTGCGCATTGGTTGCCTTCTATATAAGTATGGATTAATGAAACTCTCTAATCTCTAGATATGAGTTCTTTGATAGCCTTTATAATATGAATACAATTGGAAGCTTGAAATGTCATGTCTTGAATCTTAGAGAGAACTGTTGTACAATCTGATCTACAACTCACATATCTGAAACCCATGTTCCAAGCAACGACTAATCTATTATTTATGGCTAACAGTTCAACTTCTAAACTATCGGCAAAACTAATAGGTCCACTAAACCCTATATCCATGATCTATTATAATCTCTATTTAAACCTCCATAACATGTCCTTCCTAGATTACCATAAGAACTCCCATCAACATTGAGGGCCACATGATGCTCGGAAGGTTGAAACCAACGAACCAAATGCATCACTTAAGTTTGATCATTATTTATTAAAATAAAAACAAAAATTTGAAGGCCTATCATTTTTTGTCTGGTTGTATATTAAAAAAAATAGGAGAGCATATTAACATATTTAACAACTTAGAACCCAAATTAATGAAATATCAAATATTTTTTTAATTTAACTAAATTTGTTTAAAATGTTTCATGTATCAAAGTGATATGTTAGAAATGACGACGTTTTAGGTAAAGTGATCCCTTGACTTATCAAAGTTAATATCACCATGTAGAATCCTAATCTCAAATCTCAATGTTCATACTAACCACTATTTTAAATTTTTATGGAAATGTTATAATTTATATTAATTTATTCATTTTCCAAAAAAACAAAAATAATATTAGTCATTTCATTTAGTGTTAGCAGTAAAGAGAATACGACAAATAAAATAAAAGTTTGACATTGGTACGATTAATATTTAGGTTAAAACAATTGTTATTTTAAATGGAATACTCCAACACTATAACAAAATAAAATATTTAATTGAGAAATGAAGAAATGAAGAATAGTAAAAGAGAAATGAAGAGAAGAAGGACAATAAAAGTTATTTTAAATGGAAGACTCCAAGACTATAACAAAATAAAATATTTAATTGAGAAATGAAGAAATGAAAAATATTAAAAGAGAAATGAAGAGAATAAGGAAAATAAAAGATTGTCATTCATTTGATTAATATTTAATTATGATAACAAAATAAAATATAAAATTAATTAGAATAAAACACTTATCATATTAAATGAGAGGATTTAATAATACTTTAAGTATGAAATGGAAATTCTTGAAAATGAGAGAAAGTGAAGTTAATCTTGAATTTTACTTCAATGAAATATCACAATAAAATAAGTCACGACGATCTATTATATAAATGAATGTTACGGTTTGTGTTTTAAAATTTGAATATTGATGAGATATGGATTAACTAATCATCATAAATATAACCTAGAATTAGATTTGATTTGTAAAATCACAGAAGGTAGAATATTTTGAAAAAATATATTACTAAGTGCCATAAATATAGTTTAGATTGATAGAATGAAAATATCTAATATTTAAAAAATAATTGCTGAAAATATAACTGCTTCCTTTAATACATTTATTGTCATTAAGTCAATTGCACATTTTTTTTATCTCATAGGCATTGATTAGCTAGAACACATAAACTCAGGACTAAAATTTTGCTACCTTTTAGCATTAGTTTGGCTAGATATTTATAAATATTAGTTATAATTTTGTTAGGAATATTTGATAAGATAATTAGTAACAGAATATATATTATAACATGTATGATACTAAATCCAAAACAAATTTTCAACTAATTATATGGCATAGAATTTAGCTACAAACTAGCATCTATAATTTTCGTAGTCAATCACATATTTTCTTGTAGTGATCCATTGATCAATGTTATTTTAACGAAAACATAAAAAATCTAAAAGAAAAAAAAATAGAGAGTTATGTTTTGTTGTTGCTTTGTGAAAATGATATTTATATTTTGTGTTAATGTATAATGATGTTGTAAATTGTATGAAATTATATAAATTAACCATAAATTATAAATTAATTTTTTTTCATACAAAAGAGATAGATATCACAAAATAACAAATCATGAATAAAAATTTGGCATGTCATTTTTATTCAGTTTCAATAAACCATACAATTATATACAATACTAGTGAAAAATGAGAGTTATACTCGTGCATATGGAGCTCTCATAGCATCACTTACAAACAAAGAATATAAACAAGGGGATGGTTACTAAAAAATTCCTAAACAAAGTATAGCATTTTCTTCATACTTTGCCAAAATATTTGCGCATTGGTTGCCTTCTATATAAGTATGGATTAATGAAACTCTCTAATCTCTAGAGATGAGTTCTTTGATAGCCTTTGTAATATGAATACAATTGCAAGCTTGAAATGTCAAGTCTTGAATCATAGAGAGAACTGTTGTACAATCTGATCTACAACTCACATCTCTGAAACCCATGTTCCAAGCAACGACTAATCTATTATTTATGGCTAACAGTTCAACTTCTAAACTATTGACAAAACTAATAGGCCCACTAAACCATATATCCATGATCTGTTATAATCTCTATTTAAACCTCCATAACCTGTCCTTCCCAGATTTCCATAAGAACTCCCATCAACATTGAGTGCCACTTGATGCTCGGAAGGTTGAAACCAACGAACCAAATGCATCACTTAAGTTTGATCATGATTTATTAAAATAAAAACAAAAATTTGAAGACCTAGCATTTTTTGTCTGGTTGTATATTAAAAAAAATAGGAGAGCATATTAACATATTTGACAACTTAGAACCCAAATTAATGAAATATCAAATATATTTTTTAATTTAACTAAATTTGTTTAAAATGTTTCATGTTTCAAAGTGATAGGTTAGAAATGACGATGTTTTAGGTAAAGTGATCCAGTGACTTATCAAAGTTAATATCACCATGTAGAATCCTAATCTCAAATCTCAATGTTCATACTAACCACTATTTTAAATTTTTATGAAAATGTTATAATTTATGTTAATTTATTCATTTTCAAAACAAACAAAAATAATATTAGTCGTTTCATTTAGTGTTAGCAGTAAAGAGAAGACGACAAATAAAATAAGAGTTTGACATTGGTACGATTAATATTTAGGTTAAAACAATTGTTATTTTAAATGGAATACTCCAACACTATAACAAAATAAAATATTTAATTGAGAAATAAAGAAATGAAGAATAGTAAAAGAGAAATGAAGAGAAGAAGGAAAATAAAAGTTATTTTAAATGGAAGACTCCAAGACTATAACAAAATAAAATATTTAATTGAGAAATGAAGAAATGAAAAATAGTAAAAGAGAAATCAAGAGAAGAAGGAAAATAAAAGTTTGACATTCATTTGACTAATATTTAATTATGATAACAAAATAAAATATAAAATTAATTTGAATAAAACACTTACCATATTAAACAAGAGGATTTAATAATACTTTAACTATGAAATGAAAATTCTTGAAAATGAGAGAAAGTGAAGTTAATCTTGAATTTTACTTCAATGAAATATCACAATAAAATAAGTCACAGTGATCTATTATATAAATGAATGTTATGGTTTGTGTTTTTAAATTTGAATATTTATGAGATATGCATTATCTAATCATCATAAATATAACCTAGATTTAGATTTGACCTGTAAAATCACGGAAGGTGGAATATTTAGAAAAAAATATATTACTAAGTGCCATAAATATAGTTTAGATTGATAGAATGAAAATATCTAATATTTAAAAATAATTGCTGAAAATATAACTGCTTCCTTTAATACATTTATTGTCATTAAGTCAATTGCACATTTTTTTATCATATTGTAACATTCTCACAGGCATTGATTAGCTAGAACACATTAACTCAGGCATGGGTCATGAACTCAGTTATGGAGGTAGCACTTCATTGCAAACACAAGACTACGCGGATTTGTCTGAATATCTAGGGAATCTCCTGCAGGTGGTGGTGATTTTCTTGGACCCTCAAATCCTCAAACACTCGGGGTGAATCATCAACATGGGTTAGGGTCACGCGTTGGGGTAGCTAGGGAATGTGGTACCGGAGATCGGTTAGGTCATCCTGGTGAATGACATTAGTCTTTTTGGTATTCGTATCTAAACACATATTAGTATTAATATAAATTGGTTCGATTTCGACTTTAAAATAAAATGTACATTATTTTTCAAAAAAAATTACACAACACACATAGATATCAGATCAATTGGCGCCTCTTGTTAAACCTAACACATAGGCGCCAATTCAATTGACAGCACTAGATGCATAAGTCAATCCAATTGGCGTCATCTCTTTAACTTAGAGAGAATATGCCAATTCATCTGGCACCAATTCTTCAAAGTGGGTTATTTTGGGAAACTATCTAAAATCTGGGACCAATTCTTTGTTAAAATGCTAAAATTAATAAAAGATAGTTTTGATTTATTTTAACTAAAGTTAGTAGCAAATCGCTAAAAATAAATGGTATTCGATTTTCCATTTAATTTATACCATCTTTTCATGATCTTCTATTTCCATTACATTTTTAAAAACCCTATAAATATCACTACCATCTTGAAGCGGGTTCGAGTCCCATGGAGAATTTGATATCCACACGAAAGTCTAATCATACGATCATGCGTCCCCTAGATGCAGGTCCGATCGGGGATCAATGTTTCATGAATCTGAATAGTGATTTATTGAATTATGAGAACTCAAGTGACATGTTGCCATACAATGTGAATACCCCTTAAATACTTAAGTCTTAGTTATGTTGTATGAGTGATACACAAGTAACGAAAGATGAGGACTTGATCTAGGAATCAATTAGAAACCCTGTAGAATATAGTAGAGCCATAGGGTATGGGAACTCATTGAGATTATTATTTTACCCCATTATTATTGTTTTCAGAAATTATTTGTAGGTTTAGTGCAAGAGAAGTTGTCTGTTGACATTTTGGAGATTTTGAATAATCGTGATCTTCCACTGTGTATTGTGTGTAATGAAGATATTGCACAAATATTTAGATTTTTTCGACATTATTATATGTCATGTGCCGTACTTTGTATTTCACTTTATGAACATGTATATAATGATATCGTTAGGTACTTGTGTTGTATCAATACCAAATTAATATCTCGTATAATGCATTTTTTAGATATATATTATACGGGATAGTACAGAACCAAACTACCGTGAGAGTCGTTAGTCATCTAAAACTTACCATGATAGCCACTTAGAATCTCAACACGGCTCCCTCATCGCAACCCACCCAGTTAACCACAATATTCATATATATATATATATATATATATATATATATATATATATATATATATATATATATATATATATATATATATATATATATATATATATATATATATATATATATATATATATATATATATATATATATATATATATTATTTGTTTTCAAAAATATTGATTTTGAATATTTGAAATTTAGCAATATTATTTTTATTTTGATGGAAAAAAATTAATAGTACGTCAAAATGAAGAAAAAAAAAGTTAAATGCTAGGATTGTATTTTCTAGCTTTAGTAAAAAACATCATTAAGAATTAAGTATATTAGAATGCTAAAATGGTAAAAAGTACTTGTTTCTTAAAATGCTAAATTTAATAAAAGATAATTTTGATGTAATTTTAACTAAAGTTAGTATCAAATCGATAAAAATAAAAGGTATTCAATTTTCCATTTTATTTATACCATCTTTTCATGACCTTCTATTTCCATTGCATTTAAAAAACCCTATAAATATCACTACCAAAAAGTGGATGGTAACAATTATACAATTTGAATTATTCTTTTTATCTACGCATGGCAGAGAGGTATGTTTCTCAACTCTTTTTTTTAAAACTATTAATCATTAAGCAAGTGGATAACACCGTCCAACTTGTCTTTGTAATTTGTATGATATGGATTCGCCACTTCATCTATTTCTATTCTTAAGAAATATGTAGTTTCTTACAGCAATTTTTTGAAGTTTATATATCTTAAGGTTAACATGTTTCATCAATATATTGCTCATACCCCAACCCAATTACAAACAACCACGAACACGATTACCGTTCCATAAAATCTTACTACAAATCTCACTAAAAAAAATCGGTAGACGATTTGAACCAATCATAATAACAACAACTCCTTTTAAAAGAAGATAAAAAATCTAACCACCACCATGATATATGAATTGATCTAATTGCTATATCTGTAGGATTCTCAAACGCATCATTAAAAATGATTTGATTATGCGTCCACCAAATAGCCCAACTAGTTGTAAGCCAAATGATACAAGCAGTAGACTTTGAACTGACTTTGAAAAGCTTTAAGAACCAAACCGACATGTGATCGCAAATATTATCTCCTTCACATCAATCAATTTCCACACAATCCGAAATCTTCCTCCAAACCATACAAGTTATCAAACAAGAGCAAAAGAGATGGACATTATCTTCTAGTGCATTAAAGCAAAACACACATACCATATCATGCATGCAGAGTTAAGATTATTCTCCTAGCCGCAAAATTCGAACTTGTCGGAAGTCTATCCAAAAGCAATCTCCAACCAAAAATCCGTGCTTTTAATGGAATTTTCATTTGTCATAGTAAATCAAAAACAACCTTGACATTAATCTCCAAATACGACACTGCACTTGCAATCGACACCGCGATGTAACAAAATTTAACTGTGAAAAGCTTTGATTCAGAGCAAATAGTTAAGTTTGATTGTTTTAGATTTTTTTTTAATCTAATCTTGATTTTTTCGTTTTCAAATGCTTTTATATATTTATATCTATTACTAAATGTTTAAGTAGTTTTTTAATCAATAATGTCTCAACAAATTTTATATGACACTTTGTTATGATTTTGATTTTATGAAAATAAAATCAATTATAATAATTTATTTTGTTTTCTAAATAACTAAAAACGTTGTAATTTATTTTCAAAAGGCTTAATTTAATCTTCTTTTTTTTTCTTTTCATTTTTTACCTACTATTCATTTCTTCCGTCAAAATAAAAATTATATTTCTAAATTTAAAATATTTAAAATCAATATTTTTTAAACAAAAATCACAAATAATTACAATCAATATTTTAAAATATTACAATAAATATCTTCGACAAATGAGGAGTCCCACGCAGGAACGAAGAGTATCAGAAGCAGTTTCGGCAGCCTCACGAGAAGACTTACCATCCTCCTGCAATGTATCCCAAGGGAAGTGGGTGAAACATGTGAATCAGAGGGGATCGAAGCAACAAAGATGGAAAGTAATTAATCCAAAGATAGGTTTTCCTAATTAGAAAAATTCCAATGTGTCAAAGGGGTACCCCCATGTCCCTCAAAACTATAGGGAAAAAAATCCTATGACACGAACTCAATGGAGGCGTCATCATAAGAAAAAGAAGGTTGAACGTGAAGCCTTTGGATCGAATAATCTAAAGCAACCATTCACAAGGAAGATTAGTTTGTATACCTCTAGAGAAAAAGTCCCCTAATTATGGTCCTCAACTTAATGACGAAATGGTGGATGACAACTTCAACTCGAGATCTGAGGGCGATTTATGCTAGGAAAAAAACTCCTCGTGAAAAAAGTGAAGTTGATAGGATATAAACCCTCGCAATGCATGTTTATATTTTAATATTTTGATGCAACGTTTCCCGGGGTTAAACTCCTTGTAATTCTTTTTTACAGTTATATTTAGAACCAAAGAGGCGCCCTTATTTTATAAATCATCTTATCCCTCGGTTTTCTAAAAAACCGACATGAAATGTTGATTAGTATTCTATTTAATTAAATTGAGTCCAACTTTTACCTCATATTTTATATCTCAGTTTTTTCTAAAATCTGAGTTATAAACTCTAAACAATATTTTATTCTGACATCAGAAAGTTAAGTCTCATTCACTTTTCATTATTTCTCATTAACTTTTTGTGCCCTATCAAACAAAAGAAACACCATTCTTAGTCTTCTCCGTCTAATAAACTGAAACAACATTCTTCAACTTCTCCATCTAACAAACTGAAACACCGTTATTCATCTTCTATAAGTAGAACATTTGTATACGTATGATTAATGACCCAAATGAAGTAGAACATCATTTTAAAGAGAAAGGATTTTATGAAAAATTATTGGATTTGGACATCAAATGAAGAAGAAATACCGAAAATGTATCAGAGATTACTGCTACATAGGCTTTAAGCAATCAATCACATATGGAATATGAAGAATAATTTAATCTAATCAATGACATGGTTGGTGATGTTTTTAGGGTGAACGTGACTTATAATGAAATTCAAGATTTTGATGGGGAAGAACTGTTAAATGAGAAACCGGGAAAATTTTATCAGTTGTTGAAAGAAATAAAGAAACCCTTGTTTGAGGGTTCTTTGTACTATAAATTATCAATGTGTGTGAGATCACTGAACGCCAAATCTAATTGGATTGTTCCTGATCAGTGTTTGGAATTCTCAGAAAAGAGGTTGGCGTCAAAGTTGGGACACATTAGAAGTAACACATGAAGGCACGATAGAGGTAAAAAGATCCAAACTAAATACTTTATCACAAGATTATAAATTGTTTACAATGAAACCCGGTGAATCAATTATTGATTTGCATAACAAATCATTTGATAGCTATAAAAACATTTACAAATGATGATTTGAATCTCAAAGTCCTTATATCATCGACAAGGGCATGTCAACCAAAGGTGACGACAATATAGGAAACATGACATTAATGGCTTCACACCATTATGACGATGAAGACAATAAGGTTAGTTATTCCGTAATTAATGATATACCTTCATACAATGAATTACAAAATTTATTCCATGAATTACAAGATGAATTCTTGAATATTTCTAGAAAATATTCAAAATAAAATAAGCTAATTGTATCTCTTGAAAGTAAGGCTAATGACACTAATGTGGAATTAGAGAAGGTAAAAAAATTCTACACCTAATAAATGTCAAGAGCATGAATCCAAAATTGTTGAACTAAACCATATTATAAAGAAATATGAAAAAGGTCAAATTGATTTAGAAGATGTGAAAATTAGATAAATATATTATAAAAATAAATGTGGGTTTGGATTTTATATTTTTGATAAACCAAACACAAGTAAAATCATCTTTGTTAAAGTTAGCACAAAATTCAACAATGTGGAATTAAAGAAGGTGCATGGTGTAATTCATCCTAAAAGTCCTTATGTTAGAAATCATTCCTATTTCTATAAAAGGATTCATGTTTTTAGACCTACGTGATTTTATTATAATAGAAAAGACCACACTCCTAGTGCTTGCTACATAAAAAAGTTATGGTATTCCTTATGGTGAGTATGTATAGGTAAGGAAGGGAACTAACCCAATAAGAACATATTATTAATTGTTTTTGTAGGTACTTGAAGATCATATGCTAATATTGTCAAATTAAGGTTGATTTTTCAACATACAACAAGATCATATGGTATGGTAAAATTGAGGTTGGTTTTTCAAGATACATCAAATCATTGTGAAGAAGATAAGAACTTTTTCATCTGATATTATCAATAGCATAATGGGAGCTTGTTATGATCCTATCATTAAAACAATCACATATCTTGATGGAGGGTAATACTTATATGCAAATTCAACGGATCCTTCTTCACATTCTCCTCCTTAACAACGTGAAGCTACTACACCAATAAACTAGATGGTTATAGATTTCATGGATCAAGGTTTTGATAGAATGGGTCTTCAATTTACTAGCTTGGGACAAGATATGGTTGGGATTTCATCAAGAAAGGATCGTTCAGAAGCTTTTCATAAGGGAGAAAGACATGATAACATGAACCAAGACTGAGGATTTGATTAGGATTTGAGATATTATATTTATTTTATTTTGCTTAAAACCTCTTTAGTATCTTTGTATTGGCTTAGGCTTATTTGGGTTGCTTTCCATATTATGCATGTTTGGCTGTTTATGCTTAAGTTTAATATATTTGATCTTTAGTATCTATGTTATGTTTCTATACCTTTATTCTTGAAATCCTTTCTACTTTTACCCGTTTTCCCTTCTTTTTGACAATATCAAAAGGGGAGAAGAATATATATATTCAATTCTATCTTTTGACTAAAACTAGAATTTTAGTGACCACACTAAAGGACAAGTAAATTTGATGGAATGACTTGTATTTTGATTTGTTTAAACTCTCGTAATCTAATCTGATTGATTATTAGCTGGTTCAATGTGTTTGACATTAGATATGATAGGAATGATCCTAATTCAATATTCCGTAAATGTGATTAAAGGGATTAAAACTTCTCGATACCAGAACTGATCCTTAAACTGAATTAACCGTTTCAATAAACTTGATACTGGTCGTGAATTAACAAACACGTACTTTTAGCATTTTAGCATTGTATAATCCTAACATTTAATTTAATCTTCATTTTTAACCTACTTTAATTTTCTTCCATCAAAATAAAATTATATTACTCAATTTAAAATATTCGAAATCAATATTTTGTTGAACAAAATTCACAAATAATTACGATCAATATCTTCCTAAGATTAAGACCTAGACTAGTTAATTGGTCTTCTCAAGTGTTTAATTGTTTGGTCATGGTCTCTTTTAACCAACATAATTTGTAGATTACACCATTAACAAGATACATCTTGAACGAGGAATTGCACAAGGATTAGAAGAAATCAAGACTAATTAGTATTACCTACGATGTTGTAGAAGCTTCTTGCCTTGGAACTAAAAGGTTTAGATAAGAGAGTTAATTAAATTTTATAAAAAGTGTTAATTTTTAGTCATTTAAAAATTTAAAATATATATATATATATATATATATATATATATATATATATATATATATATATATATATATATATATATATATATATATATATATATATATATATATATATATATAATATATATATATATATATATATATATATATATATATATATATATATTAGAATGGTTGATTTAAACGACTGTAATGATATGTAGAATAGTTTTATATTAAAAATAAATCAAAAAGAATGGTGCCACTATAAAAAAATAAAATAAATAAAAAGGTAAAAATATTACCACAATTGAAAAAATTAATCATAGTGAAATCACATTTATATTTAATTAAAAAATAAATAAAAAATAAAAACACCGCTATGATATTAAAGAAATCACAAATTTGTTGGCATGAGATTCGAAATCAAGAACTTTGACCACAATTGCTTTATCCAACCATGATGATAATATGTAAACTAATTTTAATTAAAAAAAAAATAAAAATGGTGACGTCTGATTTTAGAAATGTCACCATCATCCTTCGTAGAACCGTGGTAAAATGAGTGTCGTTGTATATTTTATTTGTAGTAGTGTCACAATCTCGTCGGCCCCCGTACCAAGAACCGTGTTTTATCTTCCCAGGCAAGCCTCGTTCTCAATTTGGCTATTGGACGTTGGGAATTTGAACATCACTGCTACCTCTAGGGTGAACTTCGTTGTCATTTTTTTATAAGAATCTTACCCAACTGCACTTTATGTTAAAAGAACCAACGACGAATAGCATCCACTACACCGACATGTAAGGCTTTTAAGGTTTGTAAGTGATATCAAATTCAAAGAGTTTGGCGACTTATTTCTGCAATCTCCCTGCTAAGTAGAGTTTGAACAACATTTTCTTGATTGGATGATCGGTCATCATTATGACGTACTTGTTGGTGTAAGCCCTAGAGGCCAATACTTTTGGTACTTGTATCGAATTATTTAAAGGCATTTTCTTTATTATGGTTGATTAATAAAGTCCCTAGAATAGATAGTCCGTTTAATGTATTAAGTGTGACTTAATCATGAGAACACATTAAACATAAGGGCACTATTCTTAAAGTATCCGTAGTCGAGCTTTAATGTGAAGTGGGATAACATTAAAGCATTAAGACTATTATGTTTGTAGACTGATGATCACATCTCATGGATCATGGATAAAGAGTTATCAAGTCTTAAACATAGGTATGAATATTAGGAGTAATATTTATACCGGATTGACCCGCTACGAGAATACTATATAGAAAGTTATGCAAAGTGTCATAAGTTATTCTCATGGTGATAATAGTGTATACCACTCTTCGACCTGAAACCACTATGGATCCTAGATGTAGAGTTGAGTGCCTTATTACTGATCCAACGTCATCCGTAACTGGATGACCATAAAGATAGTTGATGAGTACTCCACGAAGCATGCTGAGGGACATGAGTGTCCTAGATGGAATTTGCCAATCCTGCGTAACAGGATAAATGTCTATGGGCCCAATATTGAACTGGACAAGGGTGACACGGTCTATACCTTGTGTTCAATATAGACATAAGGGCAAAGGGGTAATTATACACATAATTATTATCACAGGAGGTTTTGTCAGATCACATGACATTTTCGTGACTTGGGTAGCAGTGATGTGTTGCTAGATACCGCTCACTGTTTATTATGTTAAATGTGTGATTTAATATAATTGCCAACGTCGCGAAAACCTATAGGGTCACACACAAAGGACGGATTGATGAGAGATAGAATAATTAAGGAACACCGTAAGGTACGGTGCACTTAAGTGGGAGACGAAATATGGTAAGGTACCAAATACTTAAGTGATTTTGGCATATTATGAGATATGGGCCAAAATGCACTTAAGTGGGCTTTTTGGCTTGAAGCCCACACAAGTGGTTCTATAAATAGAACCCCTTGGGTAGAAGCATTGTCACTCCATTCCACTCAGACAGAAATTCAAGTAGAGACTTGGAATTTTGTTTCCCTCTTTCTCTCACTCAAAGCCTTCATTCATAACAGCTAGCACTGCGATTGAAGGAATCCGTTCGTGTGGACTGAGTAGAGACGTTGTCATCGTTCAACGTTCGTGATCGCCCCGTGGATCTGTATCAAAGGTTTTGATCATTATCAGAGATCTGCACCAAAGGTTTGAATCGCCACAAGAGGTAACGATTATATCACTGATCATGCCCATTCGTAAGGATCACTAAATGGAGAAAATTTTAAATTCCGCTGCGCCTTGGATGGCTATTCTCCAACAGTACTGTGTCAAAAGTAATACTTCGGGTTTTGGAGGTGAAAGAAATATATTTTTTTACCTTGCTTTTGGACGTTGAAATACCAAGACAATGAAGTAAATTTGTTTTTGGGATATATCATCTTCTTGCACTATAAGGGCTACAAGGGCCTTTGCAAATGCAAATAGATAGTGAAAAAAGTCTTTATTGCCTTTGGTCTGGTCAAGACGCGAGGGAGAGAAAAACACCTCTTTGAGCTTAGTAAATGCATATTTGCATTCAAGCATTACTAGAAGTTACTACAAGAAGTAGATACTATGACGCCGCCTTTACCACGGTCCTTCGAAGGACCCTGGTGATATATTAAATTCATGCGCCTATATATTTTTTTCTTAGTTTTTAATTAATTTTTGATAATTTATTACTATGATTTTCTAAAACAACCTGGTGATATCAATTGACGTTTCATAAATTCGACTCTCAGCGCTTTCTAATTTGTGATTTCTTCAGAATTTAGCACCGCCTTTCATATTTATTTAAACAAAGAAAGATATATCACTTTGATTATTTAAACAAAATGTTGTTATATCTTTTCTATCTTTTTTAAGTTTTTAATTACTTAAAATCTGACATTTTTTTACTAAAATATCTTTAATGTAAATATGATATCACCATGGTTGACTAAAAACACTGTTGTGATATATTTTTAATTGTTTTTTTATTTGCTTAAAACATGGCGCTTTTTTATAAATTTCATCGTATATCACAACGATTTTGTAAAACAATCACAGTGATATCATTTATTCATTTTGCATAGATCTAGCTAACTTGTCTCTTCAGTTGCATATTTTCATGGCTGTAATAGATAAAAGAACCCTGACAGTTGCAATCTTTGCAACAAGTAGTGTATCAAAGTAATCCACTCCTTCCAGATGAGTGTACCCTTTGATACCAACCTGGCCTTGTACCTTTCTATGGTTCCATTGGCATGATACTTGACTTTATTAACCCATTTGAAACAAACTGGGGCTTTATCTGAGGAAGATCCACAAGGATCCAAGTTTGATTATCCTTAAGAGACATTATCTCAACATCCATAGCGTTTTTCCAACAGTCATGTTTTAAGGCTTGGTGATAGGTTTATTGTATAGATATAGATGAGATGGTACAACATAAATGTTTGTAATTAGGAGAATATTTGGCATATGACAAAGAATTAGAGTGGGGATAGGCAATGGAAGAAGGACTACAGAGAGATGAATTGTTAGAACATGCATGAAGAAGATTACAATGAAACTTTTTGAGGTCGGTAGGAGGATGTTTGGATCTAGTGGATTTTCTAAGAGATGGATCATGTGTGAGAATATTTGAGTGAATGGTATTGATATCTGTTTTCATGTTGTGATTAACGGTGTCATCTATGACATTAGGGTCAGAATCGATGACGAAAAGATTAAGAGTGTTTAGTTCTGGGTTGTGGTTTCCAAGAAGATGGCGACAAGGTAATGGCTATTGGCCACTCCTCTAGGCATATGGTTATTATCCACTGGTGTGAAAATACTTTTTGAAAGTAAATGATTCTTTGTTTAGTTTCAGTCTTATTTTTAATGAAAATGACCTATGTAAATATTGAATAGTCATCCACAAAGGTAAGAAAGTACTCATGGCCTAGAATGTGCTTACTGGAAAAGGGGCCCCATAATCAGCATGTAAAATTTCAAAATGTGCATGAGTATGAGTAATGCTATAAGGAAGAGGCAATTTCCTTGTTTTACATAACGACATGAATCACACGGATTCATATTATTTTTACAAGGAATGAGAGGAAAGTTCTTAGTTATAGTTTCCATACTAGAATTAGACACATGGCCTAATCTTAAATGCTAAATTTCAAAAGAATTTGAAGCAACATAATTACAATGAGAGAGGATATCACTAGTATCTATCACATAAAGGCCTCTTTGTAGTCTAGGTGTACCAATCATTTGCTTCGAATGGTTCTGCAAAGTGTGACATATGTTTAATGAAAAGTTTAGATCACAATTATTACTACTAGTTAACTTAGTAACTGAGATCAGATTGACATGAAAAATGGGAATGTATAAAACATTATACAGAGTCAAAGAGGATGAAACATCTATATTGCCATAAATTAAAAACATCTACATGAGAGCCATTAAATAAAGATACAGAGACACAAATAATGGTTTGATATGAGACAAATGCAGCAAGATTAAAAGTAATACGATTTTTGGCACATGTATCAAATATCTAAAGGTTAGAATTATTACCAATGCTTGTAGTATAGTGAAAATTCATGATAAAGGGAGAAGTGGTTATTGAATTTTCATTAGGATTAGGGTTGGATTATTGGAGCAAGGCAAGAATGCTTTGAAACTCTTCTTGAGTGAAACCAAATGAGGAGCCTAATGAATCTTCTGCAGGGGATGAAGCTTTGTTTGAAGAATTGGTGTCTTGAGATTGGGAGGAATTCTGAGCATAGTTTTGACCTTTCCCTTTCTATTTATAACCTGGTGGGTAACCATGCCACAAGAAGCATGTGTCCACTGTGTGATTCGTTCTTGCACAGTGAGTGCATAATTTATTTCCCCTTTTGGAGAATGAAACCATTTTCCTTTGTAAAGTTGGAATCATTTGGCATTAGAAAATTTTGAGCATTAACATGTAATGCAGTAACTGTAGAATCTGTAGAATCTATATGCATGGTTGAGTTGAGTTCACGTTCTTGTTGAATAACCAATGAAATATCTATGTGAGGTAGAAGATTCATCATCATTATTTGGTATTTGGAATGTGCGAATAACTCATTCAATCCTTTCAAAAACATAATTACATAATCTTGCTCACAATATGTTTTAGCGGAATCAACAACACGACAAGTACAAGTAAATGAGCATCAACGAAATATCTGAGTAGAGACGTTGTCATCGTTCAACGTTCGTGATCGCTTCGTGGATCAGCATCAAAGGTTTTCATCGTCACAAGAGATCTGCACCAAAGGTTTCAATCGTCACAAGAGGTAAATATTCTATCACTGATCATGATCATTCGTAAGGATCTCTAAAGGAGAAAATTTTAATTTCCGCTGCGTTTTGGACCACAATTCTCCTTCATTTATAACCCCTAATTTTTTAGTTTGATTCAGAGGAATAATTTGTTTAACATCCTAGTGCATCTTTGACAGCTTGAATTAGCTTTGTTACTTTAATGTCTTTGTCTAATCTTTGATTGAAAATAATTTCAAGGATTATTACAACTACATGTGTTGTCATCATTAAAACCATGACATTATTATGGATAAGCATTTTTTATCTATGAATTTTAATCACTTATTGATTATACCTGTAAACACATAATTTCACAATAAAATTAGAGCATTTCTATATGATAGAAGTCGAAGGTGCATGTCTTATCTAAAACTTCTAGTTTCAAGGCAATGAACTTGTAAAAAACCTATGTAATACAACTTAGTATTGCTTTCTGTTGGAAATCCAACACAATCTTTGGAGAATTTCAATCAATCTTGATGAACAAGATTGTTATTACCCACATAATAAGAATGAAAAACGAAGAACAGTGGAGAAAGAAAGAAAGTAAAGAACAATGAAGGAGAAGAAGAATTAAATTCTCAAGAGTTTCTGTCTGCTCACAAACTGTGGAAAACTTCTTATTCACATTGCAACTGCAAAATACTGTGAATTACAACGTTATGAATACTATATTCACTTCATTACAAGAATAAGGGTTACTCTCTCTATTTATAGATTTAGGTCAACTTGGACCTCAAGCCAAATCCCAAAACTATAAAAGCCCAAAACTATAAAACCTCAAAATAGATAACACTACTAAAATAGGCCTAAGTCGAAATCCTGTGTGAAGTAACATGCTTCGACACTTTGACACACTAACACAACTCAACACATTAGGTGGTTCGACACTTACTTGCTCCTATCGAGAAACCTTCTTCGACACAAGGAATTACAATTTAACACACCACCTAATTCATTGTATCTAAGATATCTACATTCATCATAACTCTTAGTCTTCTGAACACTTCGACCTGCACTCCCTTCGCCATGATGTCTGCAATCTGATTCTCAACTCTGCAGTGTTCCACAATCATCTTCCGATCTGCTACCTGCTCTCGAAGATAATGGATCGTCATCTTGATTTGCTTGCTTCGACCATGTGCTATCGGATTCTTCGCCAGATTGATAGCTGACATGCTGTCGACCCTCATGGTAATTTTCTTGATGACTTTTCGCTATTATCTCTTCGAATAGATTCACCATCCATGTTGCTTGACATGCACAAAGAGAAGCAACTATGTATTTTGCTTCGCATGATGATAATGACACTACTGACTCCTTTCTCGAACTCCAAGCAACTAGTGCACCACCTAGCATAAACACATAGCCAGTTGTGGATTTTCGATCCTCAGCATCACTACACCAACTTGAGTCAGTGTATTCCACTAGTTTGCATTCTTTTCCTTCATCAGTTGCAGGAAACAAAATTCCATAGTCGAGAGTTCCTTTCATATACCTTAGTATCCTCTTCGCGGATGCTAGATGTGATACCTTTGGCTTATGCATGAATCTACTCACCATACCTACATTGTATGTTAAGTTAGGCCTTGTGTGACAAAGGTATCAAAGTGACCTAGTAAGTCTTCTATATTGGGTTTGATCGACATCATCTTTATTTGAATCTTTCAACAATTATAATCTGGGATCAGCTGGAGTCGAAGTTGGGTTGCAATCTTGAATCTCAAATCTCTTGAGTATTTCGCCTGCATACCTTCTTTGATGAATCATCAAACCTCTACCACTCTTGTAGAATTCGATGCCAAGGAAATATGAAATGTCACCCAGATCTGACATTTCGAATTCCTTGTTGAGATCACCTTTGAAGTCTTCAATATCCTTCTTATAGCTACATGTTATCAACAAGTCATCAACATAGAGACATAGTATAAGCAATTAAGTCTTGCTTATTCTTACATATACTCCATGTTCATATTTGCACTTCACAAATTCCTTCTCCCTTAGAAAGGCATTTATCTTCTTGTTCCAAGCTCTTGGAGTTTGTTTAAGTCCGTACATGGCTTTATGTATCCTGTACACCTTTCTTTCTTCGCCTTGTTTCACAAACCCAGCTGGTTGTGCAACATAAACTTCTTATTCTAAGGGGCCATTAAGGAATGCATATTTCACATCCATCAGAAACATCTTCCATTTGTTCATGTTTTCTAGACCAACAACCAACCTGATTGTTTCGATCCTAGCAACAGGTGTAAAAAACTCATCGAAGTCGATTCCTTCTTTCTGAAGAAATCCTTTCACCACAAGCCTCGCCTTATGTCGAGTCACTTCTCCTTTGGGATTCAACTTCACCATGTATACCCACTTCACATCGATTGCCTTCTTGTCTTGGGGAAATTCTGATTTGTTTAAACTCTCGTAATCTAATTAATCATTAGTTGGTTCAATGGTGTTTGGCATCAGATTTGATAGGAATGATCACAGTTCGATATTCTGTAAATGCGATTAAAGGGACTAAAACTACTCGATACGAGAACTGATCCTTAAACTGAATTAGTCGGTCTAGTAAACTGGTGGTGATCAACACAGTTGTTGCAGCCTGTTTCAGCAAAAATAAAACGGTATTGGCAGCAGTCAATAATATATTATTGCATAACATTACATTATTTAAAACCTAGAATAATACTCAATTAAAGTTCTAAAACCTAGATAAGTACTCAATTAAAGTGATTAAATTGCTAGTAGATGGTGTTAACATATGTTTTCTTAAAACGTAGAATATTACTCAGTTAATGTGGCTAAATTGTGATAAGCTGATTTTACTCTCTTCCTTAAGATATATTAACTAAATTATTGTAAGAAACTACATATTTCTTAAGAATAGAAATAGATGAAGTTAAAATTCAAATTGTACAAGTTTTATCTTTCTACTAACTTTAGTTATAATAAAGTTAAAATTATATTTTGTTATTTTAAGCATTTTACCAAACACGTACTTTTAGCATTTTAGCGTGCAAATATTCTTAATTCTGAATGATATTTTTTACTAAAGCAAGAAAATATAATCCTAACATTTAATTTATTCTTCATTTTTGACCTACTATTAATTTTCTTCCATCAAAATAAAATTATATTGCTCAATTTAAAATATTCGAAATCAATATTTTGTTGAACAAAATTCACAAATAATTACGATCAATATCTTCCTAAGATTAAGACCTAGACTAGTTAGTTGGTCTTCTCAAGTGTTTCATTGTTTGATCATGGTCTCCCTTAACCAACATATTCTTGAAATACCTAGACAATAAAGTAAATTTGTTTTTGGGATATATCATCTTCTTGCACTATAAGGGCTCCAAGGGCCTTTGTAAATGCAGATAGATAATGAAAAAAAGTCTTTATTGCCTTTGGTCTGGTCAAGACGTGAGGGAGAGAAAAACACCTCTTTGAGCTTAGCAAATGCATATTTGCATTCAAGCATTACTACTAGTTACTACAAGAAGTAGATACTATGACGCGGCCTTTACCACGGTCCTTCGAAGGACCCTGGGGATATATTAAATTCATGCGCCTATATATTTTTTTTCTTAGTTTTTAATTAATTGTTGATAATTTATTACTATGATTTTCTAAAACAACCTGGTGATAACAATTGACGTTTCATAAATTCGACTCTCAACGCTTTCTAATTTGTGATTTCTTCAGAATTTAGCACCACCTTTCATATTTATTTTAACAAAGAAAGATATAACACTTTGATTATTTAAACAAAATGTTGTTATATCTTTTCTACCTTTTTTAAGTTTTTAATTACTTAAAATTTGACATTTTTTTACTAAAATATCTTTAATGTAAATATGATATCACCATGGTTGACTAAAAACACCGCTGTGATACATTTTTTATTGTTTTTTTTTTATTTTTTATTTGCTTAAAACATGACGTTTTTTTATAAATTTCATCGTATATCACAACGATTTTGTAAAACAATCACAATGATATCATTTATTCATTTTGCATAGAGCTAGCTAACTTGTCTCTTCAGTTGCATATTTTCATGGCTGTAATAGATAAAAGAACCCTGACAGTTGCAATCTTTGCAACAAGTAGTGTATCAAAGTAATCCACTCCTTCGAGATGAGTGTAACCCTTTGATACCAACCTGGCCTTGTACCTTTCTATGGTTCCATTGGCATGATACTTGACTTTATTAACCCATTTGCAACAAACTGGGGCTTTATCTGAGGAAGATCCACAAGGATCCAAGTTTGATTATCCTTAAGAGCAGCTATCTCAACATCTATAGCGTTTTTCCAACAGTCATGTTTTGAGGCTTAGTGATAGGTTATTAGTTCAGATATAGATGAGATGGTACAACATAAATGTTTGTAAGTAAGAGAACATTTGGCATATGACAAAGAATTAGAGAGGGGATAGGCAATGGAAGAAGGACTACATAGAGATGAATTGCTAGAACATGTATGAAGAAGATTACAATGAAATTTTTTGAGGTTGGTAGGAGGATGTTTGGATCTAGTGGATTTTCTAAGAGATGGATTATGTGTGAGAATATTTGAGTGAATGGTATTGATATATGTTTTCATGTTGTGATTAAGGGTGTCATCTATGACATTAGGGTCCGAATCGGTGACGGAAAGATTAAGAATGTTTAGGTCTGGGTTGTGGTTTCCAAGGAGATGGCGATAAGGTAATGGCTATTGGCCACTCGTCTAGGCATAAGGTTATTGTCCACTGGTGTGACAAACTTTTTGAAAATGTGCATGAGTATGAGTAATGCTATAAGGAAGAGGAAATTTCTTTGTTTTACATAACGACATGAATCACACAGGTTCATCTTATTTTTACAAGGAATGAGAGGAAAGTTCTTAGTTATAGTTTCCATACTAGAATTAGACACATGGCCTAATCTTAGATGCCAAATTTCAAAAGAATTTGAAGCAACATAATTACAATGAGAGAGGATATCACTAGTATCTATCACATAAAGGCCACTTTACAGTCTAGTTGTACTAATCATTTGCTTCGAATGGTTCTGCAAAGTGTGACATATGTTTGATGAATAGTTTAGATGACAATTATTATTACTAGTTAACTTAGTAACTGAGATCAGATTGACATGAAAAGTGGGAATGTATAAAACATATTATACAGAGTCAAAGAGGATGAAACATTAATGTTGCCATAAATTAAAAACATCTACATGAGAGCCATTAAGTAAAGATACAAGGGATGATTGCTCAAAAATTCCTAAACAAAGTATCGCATTTGCTTCATACTTTGCCATAAAATTTGCACATTGGTTACCTTCTCTACAAGTATGGATTAATGAAACTCTCTAATCTCTAGATATGAGTACTTTGATAGCCTTTGTAATATTAATACAATTGCAAGCTTGAAATGTCAACTATTGAATCATAGAGAGAATTGTTTTACAATCTGATCTACAACTCACATCTCTGAAACCCAAGTTCCAAGCAACGACTAATCTATTATTTATGGCTAACAGTTCAACTTCTAAACTATCGGCAAAACTAACAGGTCCACTAAACCCTTTATCCATGATCCGTTATAATCTCTATTTAAACCTCCATAACATGTCCTTCCCAGATTTCCATAAGAACTCCCATCAACATTGAGTGCCACTTGATGCTCGGAAGGTTGAAACCAACGAACCAAATGCATCACTTAAGTTTGATCATGATTTATTAAAATAAAAACAAAAATTTGAAGGCCTACCATTTTTTGTCTGGTTGTATATTAAAAAAAATAGGAGAGCATACTAACATATTTGACAACTTAGAACCCAAATTAATGAAATATCAATTTTTTTTTAATTTAACTAAATTTGTTTAAAATGTTTCATGTATCAAAATGATAGGTTAGAAAGGACGATGTTTTAGGTAAAGTGATTCAGTGACTTATCAAAGTTAATATCATCATGTAGAATCCTCATCTCAAATCTCAAAGTTCATACTAACCACTATTTTAAATTTTTATGGAAATGTTATAATTTATATTAATTTATTCATTTTCAAAACAAACAAAAATAATATTAGTCATTTCATTTAGTGTTAGCAGTAAAGAGAATACGACAAATAAAATAAAAGTTTGACATTGGTACGATTAATATTTAGGTTAAAACAATTGTCATTTTAAATGGTATACTCCAACACTATAACAAAATAAAATACTTAATTGAGAAATGAAGAATAGTAAAAGAGAAATGAAGAGAAGAAGGAAAATAAAAGTTATTTTAAATGGAAGACTCCAACACTATAACAAAATAAAATATTTAATTGAGAAATGAAGAAATGAAAAATAGTAAAAGAGAAATGAAGAGAAGAAGGAAAATAAAAATTTGACATTCATTTGATTAATATTTAATTATGATAACAAAATAAAATATAAAATTAATTTGAATAAAACACTTACCATATTAAACAAGAGGATTTAGTAATACTTTAACTATGAAATGGAAATTCTTGAAAATGAGAGAAAGTTAAGTTAATCTTGAATTTTACATCAATAAAATATCACAATAAAATAAGTCACGGTGATCTATTATATAAATGAATGTTATGTTTTGTGTTTTTAAATTTGAATATTTATGAGATATGCATTAACTAATCATCATAAATATAACCTAGATTTAGATTTGATTTGTAAAATCACGGAAGGTGGAATATTTAGAAAAAATTTATTACTAAGTGCCATAAATATAGTTTAGATTGATAGAATGAAAATATCTAATATTTAGAAAATAATTGTGGAAAATATAACTGCTTCCTTTTAAGAATTTATTGTCATTAACTCAATTGCACATTTTAGTATCATATTGTATCATTCTCATAGGCATTAATTAGCTAGAACACATAAACTCAGGACTAAAATTTTGCTACCTTTTAGCATTAGTTTAGCTAGATATTTATAAATATTAGTTGAAATTTTGTTAGGAAAATTTGATAAGATAATTAGTAAAAGAATATATACTATAACATGTATCATACTAAATCCAAAACAAATTTTCAACTAATTATATAGCATAGAATTTAGCTACAAACTAGCATCTATAATTGTCGTAGTCAATCACATATTTTCTTGTAGTGATCCATTGATCAATGTTATTTTAACGAAAACAAAAAAAAAAAATCTAAAAGAAAAATAAATAGAGAGTTATGTTTTGTTCTTGCTTTGTGAAAATGATCTTTATATTTAATGTTAATGTATAATGATGTTGTAAATTGTGTGAATTTATATAAATTAACCATAAATTTTTAAAAAAAAATTTCATACAAAAGAGATAGATATCACAAAATAACAAATCCTGAATAAAAATTTGGCTTGTCATTTTGATTCAGTTTTATTAAACCATAAAATTATATACAATACTAGTGAAAAATGAGAGTTATACTCGTGCATATGGAGTTCCCATAGCATCACTTACAAACAAATAATATAAACAAGGGGATGATTGCTAAAAAATTCCTAAGCAAAGTATAGCATTCGCTTCATACTTTGCCATAAAACTTGCACATTGGTTACCTTCTCTATAAGTATGGATTAATGAAACTCTCTAATCTCTAGATATGAGTACTTTGATAGCCTTTGTAATATGAATACAATTGCAAGCTTGAAATGTCAACTATTGAATCATAGAGAGAATTGTTTTACAATCTGATCTACAACTCACATCTCTGAAACCCAAGTTCCAAGCAACGACTAATCTATTATTTATGGCCAACAGTTCAACTTCTAAACTATCGGCAAAACTAACAGGTCCACTAAACCCTTTATCCATGATCCTTTATAATCTCTATTTAAACCTCCATAACCTGTCCTTCCCAGATTTCCATAAGAACTCTCATCAACGTTGAGTGCCACTTGATTCTCGGAAGGTTGAAACCAACGAACCAAATGCATCACTTAAGTTAGATCATGATTTATTAAAATAAAAACAAAAATTTGAAGGCCTACCATTTTTTGTCTGGTTGTATATTAAAAAAAATAGGAGAGCATATTAACATATTTGACAACTTAGAACCCAAATTAATGAAATATCATTTTTTTTTAATTTAACTAAATTTGTTTAAAATGTTTCATGTATCAAAATGATAGGTTAGAAAGGACGATGTTTTAGGTAAAGTGATCCAATGACTTATCAAAGTTAATATCATCATGTAGAATCCTAATCTCAAATCTCAAAGTTCATACTAACCACTATTTTAAATTTTTATGGAAATGTTATAATTTATATTAATTTATTCATTTTCAAAACAATCAAAAATAATATTAGTCATTTCATTTAGTGTTAGCACTAAAGAGAATACGACAAATAAAATAAAAGTTTGACATTGGTACGATTAATATTTAGGTTAAAACATTTGTCATTTTAAATGGTATACTCCAACACTATAACAAAATAAAATATTTAATGAGAAATGAAGAATAGTAAAAGAGAAATGAAGAGAAGAAGGAAAATAAAAGTTATTTTAAATGGAAGAATCCAACACTATAACAAAATAAAATATTTAATTGAGAAATGCAGAAATGAAAAATAGTAAAAGAGAAATGAAGAGAAGAAGGAAAATAAAAATTTGACATTCATTTGATTAATATTTAATTATGATATCAAAATAAAATATAAAATTAATTTGAATAAAACACTTACCATATTAAACAAGAGGATTTAGTAATACTTTAACTATGAAATGGAAATTCTTGAAAATGAGAGAAAGTTAAGTTAATCTTGAATTTTACATCAATAAAATATCACAATAAAATAAGTCGAGGTGATCTATTATATAAATGAATGTTATGTTTTGTGTTTTTAAATTTGAATATTTATGAGATATGCATTAACTAATCTTCATAAATATAACCTAGATTTAGATTTGATTTGTAAAATCACGGAAGGTGGAATATTTAGAAAAAATATATTACTAAGTGCCATAAATATAGTTTAGATTGATAGAATGAAAATATCTAATCTTTAAAAAATAATTGTGGAAAATATAACTGCTTCCTTTTAAGCATTTATTGTCATTAACTCAATTGCACATTTTAGTATCATATTGTATCATTCTCATAGGCATTAATTAGCTAGAACACATAAACTCAGGACTAAAATTTTGCTACCTTTTAGCATTAGTTTAGCTAGATATTTATAAATATTAGTTGAAATTTTGTTAGGAAAATTTGATAAGATAATTAGTAAAAGAATATAAACTATAACATGTATCATACTAAATCCAAAACAAATTTTCAACTAATTATATAGCATAGAATTTAGCTACAAACTAGCATCTATAATTGTCGTAGTCAATCACATATTTTCTGGTAGTGATCCATTGATCAATGTTATTTTAACGAAAACAAAAAAAAATCTAAAAGAAAAATAAATAGAGAGTTATGTTTTGTTCTTGCTTTGTGAAAATGATATTTATATTTAATGTTAATGTATAATTATGTTGTAAATTGTGTGAATTTATATAAATTAACCATAAATTTTAAAAAAAAAATTCATACAAAAGAGATAGATATCACAAAATAACAAATCATGAATAAATATTTGGAATGTCATTTTGATTCAGTTTTATTAAACCATAAAATTATATACAATACTAGTGAAAAATGAGAGTTATACTCGTGCATATGGAGTTCCCGTAGCATCACTTACAAACAAAGAATATAAACAAGGGGATGATTGCTCAAAAATTCCTAAACAAAGTATAGCATTTGCTTTATACTTTGCCATAAAATTTGCACATTGGTTACCTTCTCTATAAGTTTGGATTAATGAAACTCTCTAATCTCTAGCTATGAGTACTTTGATAGCCTTTGTAATATGAATACAATTGCAAGCTTGAAATGTCAACTATTGAATCATAGACAGAACTGTTTTACAATCTGATTTACAACTCACATCTCTGAAACCCAAGTTCCAAGCAACGACTAATCTATTATTCATGGCTAACAGCTCAACTTCTAAACTATCGGCAAAACTAACAGGTCCACTAAACCCTTTATCCATGATCCGTTATAATCTCTATTTAAACCTCCATAACATGTCCTTCCCAGATTTCCATAAGAACTCCCATCAACATTGAGTGCCACTTGATGCTCGGAAGGTTGAAACCAACGAACCAAATGCATCACTTAAGTTTGATCATGATTTATTAAAATAAAAACAAAAATTTGAAGGCCTACCATTTTTTGTCTGGTTGTATATTAAAAAAAAATAGGAGAGCATATTAACATATTTGACAACTTAGAACCCAAATTAATGAAATATCAATTTTTTTTTAATTTAACTAAATTTGTTTAAAATGTTTCATGTATCAAAATGATAGGTTAGAAAGGACGATGTTTTAGGTAAAGTGATCCCGTGACTTATCAAAGTTAATATCATCATGTAGAATCCTAATCTCAAATCTCAAAGTTCATACTAACCACTATTTTAATTTTTTATGGAAATGTTATAATTTATATTAATTTATTCATTTTCAAAACAAACAAAAATAAAATTAGTCATTTCATTTAGTGTTAGCAGTAAAGAGAATACGACAAATAAAATAAAAGTTTGACATTGGTACGATTAATATTTAGGTTAAAACAATTGTCATTTTAAATGGTATACTCCAACACTATAACAAAATAAAATATTTAATTGAGAAATGAAGAATAGTTAAAGAGAAATGAAGAGAAGAAGGAAAATAAAAGTTATTTTAAATGGAAGACTCCAACACTATAACAAAATAAAATATTTAATTGAGAAATGAAGAAATGAAAAATAGTAAAAGAGAAATGAAGAGAAGAAGGAAAATAAAAATTTGACATTCATTTGATTAATATTTAATTATGATAACAAAATAAAATATAAAATTAATTTGAATAAAACACTTACCATATTAAACAAGAGGATTTAGTAATACTTTAACTATGAAATGGAAATTCTTGAAAATGAGAGAAAGTTAAGTTAATCTTGAATTTTACATCAATAAAATATCACAATAAAATAAGTCACGGTGATCTAATATATAAATGAATGTTATGTTTTGTGTTTTTAAATTTGAATATTTATGAGATATGCATTAACTAATCATCATAAATATAACCTAGATTTAGATTTGATTTGTAAAATCACGGAAGGTGGAATATTTAGAAAAAATTTATTACTAAGTGCCATAAATATAGTTTAGATTGATAGAATGAAAATATCTAATATTTAAAAAATAATTGTGGAAAATATAACTGCTTCCTTTTAAGCATTTATTGTCATTAACTCAGTTGCACATTTTAGTATCATATTGTATCATTCTCATAGGCATTAATTAGCTAGAACACATAAACTTAGGACTAAAATTTTGCTACCTTTTAGCATTAGTTTAGCTAGATATTTATAAATATTAGTTGAAATTTTGTTAGGAAAATTTGATAAGATAAATAGTAAAAGAATATATACTATAACATGTATCAAACTAAATCCAAAACAAATTTTCAACTAATTATATAGCATAGAATTTAGCTACAAACTAGCATCTATAATTGTCGTAGTCAATCACATGTTTTCTTGTAGTGATCCATTGATCAATTTTATTTTAACGAAAACAAAAAAAAATCTAAAAGAAAAATAAATAGAGAGTTATGTTTTGTTCTTCTTTGTGAAAATGATCTTTATATTTAATGTTAATGTATAATTATGTTGTAAATTGTGTGAATTTATATAAATTAACCATAAATTTTAAATTATTTTTTTAATACAAAAGTAATAGATATCACAAAATAATAAATCATGAATAAAAATTTGGCATGTCATTTTGATTTAGTTTTATTAAACCATAAAATTATATACAATACTAGTGAAAAATGAGAGTTATACTCGTGCATATGGAGTTCCCATAACATCACTTACAAACAAAGAATATAAACAAGGGGATGATTGCTCAAAAATTCCTAAACAAAGTATCGCATTTGCTTCATACTTTGCCATAAAATTTGCACATTGGTTACCTTCTCTATAAGTATGGATTAATGAAACTCTCTAATCTCTAGATATGAGTACTTTGATAGCCTTTGTAATATGAATACAATTGCAAGCTTGGAATGTCAACTATTGAATCATAGAGAGAATTGTTTTACAATCTGATCTACAACTCACATCTCTATTTGAACGACTAGTAGTTAAGAAACATATATCATTTTGAACAATAATTCACTACTTATTAGCTATGAATTGGTACCAAAAAAAGTTAAGTATTCATTAGACAAAAAAACATTTGGTTAAATAATTTATCTTTTAAAATTTCGCAAATCATTGTCATAAAGGCACATATTCTATTCGAAGCATTATCGGACCTTCTGATAACCACGCCAAATCCAAATTTAGAGTCCTCCATACAAATCCATTGAAGCATTTGAATACGAGATTCAAACTCTTGATTGTTTCTAAAGTCATTGGCAACATCTACCACCTTCACAACAAAACCTTGAATATTTGAGAGAAATAACCAAACCTTGGACATTCAAAGAAACAACTTGTTTTGATAAAACATCATGGTGCACCATATCTAATAAAAACAATTAAAAGCATAAAAGAACATAAGCGCTAGTACTGCTGCACAACTTCGGAAATGAAAACATAGAAATTCTGAAATGCATCTTCTGACAAGTTCATATAAGTTAAAGAGATACATTTACGAACACGACGTAACTTTTTGATCGTGATATTATGAGTCTATCGAATTATCTAACTGCAAGTATACATTCTATCGCAGAGTTTGAAAAGATATAGATCCCACAGAGACCTAATTGTCAATCTATCGTTTATGGTTGCTATGGTGTTTATCTAAGGCAAATTAATTAAGCAAAGGAGAGATGAAATAAATAACTTTAATATTTTCAAACAAAAAATATTGGAATGTGACACTCATCAAACACAGTATTCTTGATTGTTTCTAAATAGGATTATTGTATGGGGCAATATTTTCTACTTTGGAAAGAATGTAATTGAACAGGAGATGTCGCTTTCGCGTATTCATAACCAAATTTGACTCTTTAATTTATATAGTCCACTATCACATTTGACCGACACTTATTGCGTTAAAGTAGTAAATCCTTTTTTAGGAAACCAGACTCTTTACTAAGTTGAAAACTAATTTTCATTGGAAAATTTAACTTAAAACGGTTCCATGATCAAACACTATTATAGCTCAGTCGTTTTTCCTTCTTTGATTTCTTTTGTAAAAGTTTCCAAAATATCAAATTTATACAAAAAAATATATATAATAAACTATTTTTTCAACACAACGTCAATAAAGAGGAAAATCCATATACTCTAGAGTAAAGCATAAAACTTTAAAGGAGACATAAAACCTCTAATATGAAGGTGATGCAAACATAACAGATTCCCAGACCCTCGACCACGTTGGATTCACATAATCTAGGACATCAACTCTGAAACCTTTAGGTGATGCATAAATCTAGACATCTTGAAAACCTCGAACGCGTTATTAGTGCAAAAATGGCTAATAAAACTTCGGAACTTAACCTCTATATATTGAAGTCGGTGACACCCTTAACAAATGTTGATATTGAACCAAAATTTCACTTGGGTAAGCATATAGAGCATACCTTTTACCGAATTTGGCTCCTGGAAGGCCTAGTTAAACCAGATACATATCCTGAAATTCTCCACGAAGATATTGGGACAACAACCCCTAACATGATTTTGGGAAGAAACAGGTAAATATCAAACTAACGTGTTCAATTTTTTAAAATTGAAAATACTTAAGACATTTTCCATAAAATAGACAAAATTGTGCATTAATAATGGAGCAAAATCACTTTTATAAATAATATATATTCAGATTTTATTTCAAATATTAGTTTATCATAACCATTAAAAAATATTACATTACTAAAGAGATCATATATCAAAATAATTTGAGGTTGCTTCCTTTTTCAAAAATTACTCAGATTTTCTAAGAGAAAATTTCTTCTCTTTAAGAGCTCCGATATTTAACAAAAACATGTTAATGTGAGATAGTGTTTGTGATGCTTTTGTTTTTTTGATAAGGATGTCTCTTTGTTTCTATTAAATATTAATAGATTAATTATAATATATATATATATATATATATATATATATATATATATATATATATATATATATGAAATTTCTTTTTATTTGTATTTTTGACTCATAAATAAATCAAGTGTAAATGAAAAAACATTTATTAATTTTATTTAGAACATTGAAAACAAAGTCTAATTATTCAAACTAAGAAATTCTTCAAATTTATATGAATTTTTATTTCAATTTAGTTTAATAATTATTTGTTATTAGATAGAACTATCATAAATATTTTAAAAAATATAAATAGTTAGGAGATAACTTGAAATCGCTAAGGATGTTAAGTTAAAATTACCATATTATTTTTAGTTTATGAATTGTCATTTTTATATCTAGTAAATATTTTTTAATATAATTAAAAAAAATAGAGAATCTAAAGAAAGTAGAGAAAGAGGTTAGACAGTTACATAATAATTGCGTGAGTATGGGAATTGGGTTTTTTCATGAGTAGTGGGGGTTTTTTTATTTGTTTATATGTATCAAATTATATTTATTTTATAAATTTTGTTAATAAGGCTAATAATTACTGTAATTTAATTAAAGAAAAGAAAGAATTAAAAGAATGTGGAAAAAGAGGTTACATAGGTACATAATAATTAAATAAAAATTAAGTGAAAAGTAGGTGTAGATTTTGAAGAAAATATTGATAGAGGAAATTATAAGATTATAATTTCTATACTAAATTATAATTTTGATTTTTAATAATAACTCAATAATATATTTTCGTGCATGACAAGGTTGAACGACTAGTAGTTAAGAAACATATATCATTTTGAACAATATTTCACTACTTATTAGCTATGAATTGGTCCCAAAAAAAGTTGAGTATTCATTAGACAAAAAAACATTTGGTTAAATAATTTATCTTTTAAAATTTCGCAAATCATTGTCACAAAGGCACATATTCTATTCGAAGCATTATTGGACCTTCTGATAACCACGCCAAATCCAAATTTAGAGTCCTCCATACAAATCCATTGAAGCATTTGAATACGAGATTCAAACTCTTGATTATTTCTAAAGTCGTTGGCAACATCTACCACCTTCACAACAAAACCTTGAATATTCGAGAGAAACAACCAAACCTTGGACATTCAAAGAAACAACTTGTTTTGATAAAACATCATGGTGCACCATATCTAATAAAAACAATTAAAAGCATAAAAGAACATAATCGCTAGTACTGCTGCACAATGACTTCGGAAATGAAAACATAGAAATTCTGAAATGCATCTTCCGACAAGTTCATATAAGTTACAGAGATACATTTACGAACACGACGTAACTTTTTGATCGTGATAATATGAGTCTATCGAATTATCTAACTGCAAGTATACAGTCTATCGCGGAGTTTGAAAAGATATAGATCCCACAGAGACCTAATTGTCAATCTATCGTTTATGGTTGCTATGGTGTTTATCTAAGGCAAATTAATTAAGCAAAGGAGAGATGAAATAAGTAACTTTAATATTTTCAAACAAAAAATATTGGAAGGTGACACTCATCAAACAACAGTATTTTTGATTGTTTCTAAATATGATTATTGTACGGGGAAATATTTTCTACTTTGGAAAGAATGTAATTGAACAGGAGCTGTCGCTTTCGCGTATTCATAACCAAATTTGACTCTTTAATTTATATAGTCCACTATCACATTTGACCGACACTTATTGCGTTAAAGTAGTAAATCCTTTTTTAAGAAACCAGACTCTTTACTAAGTTGAAAACTAATTTTCATTGGAAACTTTAACTTAAAACGGTTCCATGATCAAACACTATTATAGCTCAGTCGTTTTTCCTTCTTTGATTTCTTTTGTAAAAGTTTCCAAAATATCAAATTTATACAAAAAAAATATAATAAACTATTTTTTAAACACAACGTCAATAAAGAGGAAAATCCATATACTCTAGAGTAAAGCATAAAACTTTAAAGGAGGCATAAAACCTCTAATGTGAAGGTGATGCAAACATAATAGATTCCCAGACCCTCGACCACGTCGGATTCACATAATCTAGGACATCAACTCTGAAACCTTTAGGTGATGCATAAATCTAGACATCTTGAAAACCTCGAACGCGTTATTAGTGCAAAAATGGCTAATAAAACTTTGGAACTTAACCTCTATATATTGAAGTCGGTGACACCCTTAACAAATGTTGATATTGAACCAAAATTTCACTTGGGTAAGCATATAGAGCATACCTTTTACCGAATTTGGCTCCTGGAAGGCTTAGTTAAACCAGATACATATCCTGAAATTCTCCACGAAGATATTGGGACAACAACCCCTAACATGATTTTGGGAAGAAACAGGTAAATATCAAACTAACGTGTTCAATTTTTTAAAATTGAAAATACTTAAGACATTTTGCATAAAATAGACAAAATTGTGCATTAATAATGGAGCAAAATCACTTTTATAAATAATATATATTCAGATTTTATTTCAAATATTAGTTTATCATAACCATTAAAAATATTACATTACTAAAGAGATCATATATCAAAATAATTTGAGGTTGCTTCCTTTTTCAAAAATTACTCAGATTTTCTAAGAGAAACTTTCTTCTCTTTAAGAGCTCCGATATTTAACAAAAACATGTTAATGTGAGATAGTGTTTGTGATGCTTTTGTTTTTTTGATAAGGATGTCTCTTTGTTTCTATTAAATATTAATAGATTAATTATAATATATATATATATATATATATATATATATATATATATATATATATATATATATATATATATATATATATATGTATATATATATATATATATATATATATATATATATATATATATATATATATATATATATATATATATATATATATATATATATGAAATTTCTTTTTATTTGTATTTTGGACTCATAAATAAATCAAGTGTAAATGAAAAAACATTTATTAATTTTATTTAGAACATTGAAAACAAAGTCTAATTATTCAAACTAAGAAATTCTTCAAATTTATATGAATTTTTATTTCAATTTAGTTTAATAATTATTTGTTATTAGATAGAACTATCATAAATATTTTAAAAAATATAAATAGTTAGGAGAAAACTTGAAATCTCTAAGGATGTTAAGTTAAAATTACCATATTATTTTTAGTTTATGAATTGTCATTTTTATATCTAGTAAATATTTTTTAATATAATTAAAAAAAATAGAGAATCTAAAGAAAGTAGAGAAAGAGGTTAGACAGTTACATAATAATTGCGTGAGTATGGGAATTGGGTTTTTTCATGAGTAGTGGGGGTTTTTTATTTTGTTTATATGTATCAAATTATATTTATTTTATAAATTTTGTTAATAAGACTAATAATTACTGTAATTTAATTAAAGAAAAGAAAGAATTAAAAGAATGTGGAAAAAGAGGTTACATAGGTACATAATAATTAAATAAAAATTAAGTGAAAAGTAGGTGTAGATTTTGAAGAAAAAATTGATAGAGGAAATTATAAGATTATAATTTCTATACTAAATTATAATTTTGATTATTAATAATAACTCAATAATATATTTTCGTGCATGACAAGGTTGAACGACTAGTAGTTAAGAAACATATATCATTTTGAACAATATTTCACTACTTATTAGCTATGAATTGGTCCCAAAAAAAGTTGAGTATTCATTAGACAAAAAAACATTTGGTTAAATAATTTATCTTTTAAAATTTCGCAAATCATTGTCACAAAGGCACATATTCTATTCGAAGCATTATCGGACCTTCTGATAACCACGCCAAATCCAAATTTAGAGTCCTCCATACAAATCCATTGAAGCATTTGAATACGAGATTCAAACTCTTGATTGTTTCTAAAGTCGTTGGCAACATCTACCACCTTCACAACAAAACCTTGAATATTCGAGAGAAACAACCAAACCTTGGACATTCAAAGAAACAACTTGTTTTGATAAAACATCATGGTGCACCATATCTAATAAAAACAATTAAAAGCATAAAAGAACATAATCGCTAGTACTGCTGCACAATGACTTCGGAAATGAAAACATAGAAATTCTGAAATGCATCTTCCGACAAGTTCATATAAGTTACAGAGATACATTTACGAACACGACGTAACTTGTTGATCGTGATATTATGAGTCTATCGAATTATCTAACTGCAAGTATACAGTCTATCGCGGAGTTTGAAAAGATATAGATCCCACAGAGACCTAATTGTCAATCTATCGTTTATGGTTGCTATGGTGTTTATCTAAGGCAAATTAATTAAGCAAAGGAGAGATGAAATAAGTAACTTTAATATTTTCAAACAAAAAATATTGGAAGGTGACACTCATCAAACAACAGTATTTTTGATTGTTTCTAAATATGATTATTGTACGAGGAAATATTTTCTACTTTGGAAAGAATGTAATTGAATAGGAGCTGTCGCTTTCGCGTATTCATAACCAAATTTGACTCTTTAATTTATATAGTCCACTATCACATTTGACCGACACTTATTGCGTTAAAGTAGTAAATCCTTTTTTAAGAAACCAGACTCTTTACTAAGTTGAAAACTAATTTTCATTGGAAACTTTAACTTAAAACGGTTCCATGATCAAACACTATTATAGCTCAGTCGTTTTTCCTTCTTTGATTTCTTTTGTAAAAGTTTCCAAAATATCAAATTTATACAAAAAAAATATAATAAACTATTTTTTAAACACAACGTCAATAAAGAGGAAAATCCATATACTCTAGAGTAAAGCATAAAACTTTAAAGGAGACATAAAACCTCTAATGTGAAGGTGATGCAAACATAACAGATTCCCAGACCCTCGACCACGTCGGATTCACATAATCTAGGACATCAACTCTGAAACCTTTAGGTGATGCATAAATCTAGACATCTTGAAAACCTCGAACGCGTTATTAGTGCAAAAATGGCTAATAAAACTTTGAACTTAACCTCTATATATTGAAGTCGGTGACACCCTTAACAAATGTTGATATTGAACCAAAATTTCACTTGGGTAAGCATATAGAGCATACCTTTTACCGAATTTGGCTCCTGGAAGGCTTAGTTAAACCAGATACATATCCTGAAATTCTCCACGAAGATATTGGGACAACAACCCCTAACATGATTTTGGGAAGAAACAGGTAAATATCAAACTAACGTGTTCAATTTTTTAAAATTGAAAATACTTAAGACATTTTGCATAAAATAGACAAAATTGTGCATTAATAATGGAGCAAAATCACTTTTATAAATAATATATATTCAGATTTTATTTCAAATATTAGTTTATCATAACCATTAAAAAATATTACATTACTAAAGAGATCATATATCAAAATAATTTGAGGTTGCTTCCTTTTTCAAAAATTACTCAGATTTTCTAAGAGAAACTTTTTTCTCTTTAAGAGCTCCGATATTTAACAAAAACATGTTAATGTGAGATAGTGTTTGTGATGCTTTTGTTTTTTTGATAAGGATGTCTCTTTGTTTCTATTAAATATTAATAGATTAATTATAATATATATATATATATATATATATATATATATATATATATATATATATATATATATATATATATATATATATATATATATATATATATATATGAAATTTCTTTTTATTTGTATTTTTGACTCATAAATAAATCAAGTGTAAATGAAAAAACATTTATTAATTTTATTTAGAACATTGAAAACAAAGTCTAATTATTCAAACTAAGAAATTCTTCAAATTTATATGAATTTTGATTTCAATTTAGTTTAATAATTATTTGTTATTAGATAGAACTATCATAAATATTTTAAAAAATATAAATAGTTAGGAGAAAACTTGAAATCGCTAAGGATGTTAAGTTAAAATTACCATATTATTTTTAGTTTATGAATTGTCATTTTTATATCTAGTAATTATTTTTTAATATAATTAAAAAAAATAGAGAATCTAAAGAAAGTAGAGAAAGAGGTTAGACAGTTACATAATAATTGCGTGAGTATGGGAATTGGGTTTTTTCATGAGTAGTGGGGGTTTTTTATTTTGTTTATATGTATCAAATTATATTTATTTTATAAATTTTGTTAATAAGGCTAATAATTACTGTAATTTAATTAAAGAAAAGAAAGAATTAAAAGAATGTGGAAAAAGAGGTTACATAGGTACATAATAATTAAATAAAAATTAAGTGAAAAGTAGGTGTAGATTTTGAAGAAAAAATTGATAGAGGAAATTATAAGATTATAATTTCTATACTAAATTATAATTTTGATTATTAATAATAACTCAATAATATATTTTCGTGCATGACAAGGTTGAACGACTAGTAGTTAAGAAACATATATCATTTTGAACAATATTTCACTACTTATTAGCTATGAATTGGTCCCAAAAAAAGTTAAGTATTCATTAGACAAAAAAACATTTGGTTAAATAATTTATCTTTTAAAATTTCGCAAATCATTGTCACAAAGGCACATATTCTATTCGAAGCATTATCGGACCTTCTGATAACCACGCCAAATCCAAATTTAGAGTCCTCCATACAAATCCATTGAAGCATTTGAATACGAGATTCAAACTCTTGATTGTTTCTAAAGTCGTTGGCAACATCTACCACCTTCACAACAAAACCTTGAATATTCGAGAGAAACAACCAAACCTTGGACATTCAAAGAAACAACTTGTTTTGATAAAACATCATGGTGCACCATATCTAATAAAAACAATTAAAAGCATAAAAGAACATAAGCGCTAGTACTTCTGCACAATGACTTCGGAAATGAAAACATAGAAATTCTGAAATGCATCTTCCGACAAGTTCATATAAGTTAAAGAGATACATTTACGAACACGACGTAACTTTTTGATCGTGATATTATGAGTCTATCGAATTATCTAACTGCAAGTATACATTCTATCGCGGAGTTTGAAAAGATATAGATCCCACAGAGACCTAATTGTCAATCTATCGTTTATGGTTGCTATGGTGTTTATCTAAGGCAAATTAATTAAGCAAAGGAGAGATGAAATAAATAACTTTAATATTTTCAAACAAAAAATATTGGAATGTGACACTCATCAAACACAGTATTCTTGATTGTTTCTAAATAGGATTATTGTATGGGGCAATATTTTCTACTTTGGAAAGAATGTAATTGAACAGGAGATGTCGCTTTCGCGTATTCATAACCAAATTTGACTCTTTAATTTATATAGTCCACTATCACATTTGACTGACACTTATTGCGTTAAAGTAGTAAATCCTTTTTTAGGAAACCAGACTCTTTACTAAGTTGAAAACTAATTTTCATTGGAAAATTTAACTTAAAACGGTTCCATGATCAAACACTATTATAGCTCAGTCGTTTTTCCTTCTTTGATTTCTTTTGTAAAAGTTTCCAAAATATCAAATTTATACAAAAAAAAATATATAATAAATTATTTTTTCAACACAACGTCAATAAAGAGGAAAATCCATATACTCTAGAGTAAAGCATAAAACTTTAAAGGAGACATAAAACCTCTAATGTGAAAGTGATGCAAACATAACAGATTCCCAGACCCTCGACCACGTCGGATTCACATAATCTAGGGCATCAACTCTGAAACCTTTAGGTGATGCATAAATCTAGACATCTTGAAAACCTCGAACGCGTTATTAGTGCAAAAATGGCTAATAAAACTTTGGAACTTAACCTCTATATATTGAAGTCAGTGACACCCTTAACAAATGTTGATATTGAACCAAAATTTCACTTGGGTAAGCATATAGAGCATACCTTTTACCGAATTTGGCTCCTGGAAGGCTTAGTTAAACCAGATACATATCCTGAAATTCTCCACGAAGATATTGGGACAACAACCCCTAACATGATTTTGGGAAGAAACAGGTAAATATCAAACTAACGTGTTCAATTTTTTAAAATTGAAAATACTTAAGACATTTTGCATAAAATAGACAAAATTGTGCATTAATAATGGAGCAAAATCACTTTTATAAATAATATATATTCAGATTTTATTTCAAATATTAGTTTATCATAACCATTAAAAAATATTACATTACTAAAGAGATCATATATCAAAATAATTTGAGGTTGCTTCCTTTTTCAAAAATTACTCAGATTTTCTAAGAGAAACTTTCTTCTCTTTAAGAGCTCCGATATTTAACAAAAACATGTTAATGTGAGATAGTGTTTGTGATGCTTTTGTTTTTTTGATAAGGATGTCTCTTTGTTTCTATAAATATTAATAGATTAATTATAATATATATATATATATATATATATATATATATATATATATATATATATATATATATATATATATATATATATATATATATATATATATATATATATATATATATATATATATATATATATATATATATATATATATATATATATATATATGAAATTTCTTTTTATTTGTATTTTTGACTCATAAATAAATCAAGTGTAAATGAAAAAACATTTATTAATTTTATTTAGAACATTGAAAACAAAGTCTAATTATTCAAACTAAGAAATTCTTCAAATTTATATGAATTTTTATTTCAATTTAGTTTAATAATTATTTGTTATTAGATAGAACTATCATAAATATTTTAAAAAATATAAATAGTTAGGAGAAAACTTGAAATCGCTAAGGATGTTAAGTTAAAATTACCATATTATTTTTAGTTTATGAATTGTCATTTTTATATCTAGTAAATATTTTTTAATATAATTAAAAAAAATAGAGAATCTAAAGAAAGTAGAGAAAGAGGTTAGACAGTTACATAATAATTGCGTGAGTATGGGAATTGGGTTTTTTCATGAGTAGTGGGGGTTTTTTATTTTGTTTATATGTATCAAATTATATTTATTTTATAAATTTTGTTAATAAGGCTAATAATTACTGTAATTTAATTAAAGAAAAGAAAGAATTAAAAGAATGTGGAAAAAGAGGTTACATAGGTACATAATAATTAAATAAAAATTAAGTGAAAAGTAGGTGTAGATTTTGAAGAAAAAATTGATAGAGGAAATTATAAGATTATAATTTCTATACTAAATTATAATTTTGATTATTAATAATAACTCAATAATATATTTTCGTGCATGACAAGGTTGAACGACTAGTAGTTAAGAAACATATATCATTTTGAACAATATTCACTACTTATTAGCTATGAATTGGTCCCAAAAAAAGTTAAGTATTCATTAGACAAAAAAACATTTGGTTAAATAATTTATCTTTTAAAATTTCGCAAATCATTGTCACAAAGGCACATATTCTATTCGAAGCATTATCGGACCTTCTGATAACCACGCCAAATCCAAATTTAGAGTCCTCCATACAAATCCATTGAAGCATTTGAATACGAGATTCAAACTCTTGATTGTTTCTAAAGTCGTTGGCAACATCTACCACCTTCACAACAAAACCTTGAATATTCGAGAGAAACAACCAAACCTTGGACATTCAAAGAAACAACTTGTTTTGATAAAACATCATGGTGCACCATATCTAATAAAAACAATTAAAAGCATAAAAGAACATAAGCGCTAGTACTGCTGCACAATGACTTCGGAAATGAAAACATAGAAATTCTGAAATGCATCTTCCGACAAGTTCATATAAGTTACAGAGATACATTTACGAACACGACGTAACTTGTTGATCGTGATATTATGAGTCTATCGAATTATCTAACTGCAAGTATACAGTCTATCGCGGAGTTTGAAAAGATATAGATCCCACAGAGACCTAATTGTCAATCTATCGTTTATGGTTGCTATGGTGTTTATCTAAGGCAAATTAATTAAGCAAAGGAGAGATGAAATAAGTAACTTTAATATTTTCAAACAAAAAATATTGGAATGTGACACTCATCAAACAACAGTATTTTGATTGTTTCTAAATATGATTATTGTACGGGGCAATATTTTCTACTTTGGAAAGAATGTAATTGAATAGGAGCTGTCGCTTTCGCGTATTCATAACCAAATTTGACTCTTTAATTTATATAGTCCACTATCACATTTGACCGACACTTATTGCGTTAAAGTAGTAAATCCTTTTTTAAGAAACCAGACTCTTTACTAAGTTGAAAACTAATTTTCATTGGAAACTTTAACTTAAAACGGTTCCATGATCAAACACTATTATAGCTCAGTCGTTTTTCCTTCTTTGATTTCTTTTGTAAAAGTTTCCAAAATATCAAATTTATACAAAAAAAATATAATAAACTATTTTTTCAACACAACGTCAATAAAGAGGAAAATCCATATACTCTAGAGTAAAGCATAAAACTTTAAAGGAGACATAAAACCTCTAATGTGAAGGTGATGCAAACATAACAGATTCCCAGACCCTCGACCACGTCGGATTCACATAATCTAGGACATCAACTCTGAAACCTTTAGGTGATGCATAAATCTAGACATCTTGAAAACCTCGAACGCGTTATTAGTGCAAAAATGGCTAATAAAACTTTGGAACTTAACCTCTATATATTGAAGTCGGTGACACCCTTAACAAATGTTGATATTGAACCAAAATTTCACTTGGGTAAGCATATAGAGCATACCTTTTACCGAATTTGGCTCCTGGAAGGCTTAGTTAAACCAGATACATATCCTGAAATTCTCCACGAAGATATTGGGACAACAACCCCTAACATGATTTTGGGAAGAAACAGGTAAATATCAAACTAACGTGTTCAATTTTTTAAAATTGAAAATACTTAAGACATTTTGCATAAAATAGACAAAATTGTGCATTAATAATGGAGCAAAATCACTTTTATAAATAATATATATTCAGATTTTATTTCAAATATTAGTTTATCATAACCATTAAAAAATATTACATTACTAAAGAGATCATATATCAAAATAATTTGAGGTTGCTTCCTTTTTCAAAAATTACTCAGATTTTCTAAGAGAAACTTTCTTCTCTTTAAGAGCTCCGATATTTAACAAAAACATGTTAATGTGAGATAGTGTTTGTGATGCTTTTGTTTTTTTGATAAGGATGTCTCTTTGTTTCTATTAAATATTAATAGATTAATATAATATATATATATATATATATATATATATATATATATATATATATATATATATATATATATATATATATATATATATATATATATATATATATATATATATATATATATATATGAAATTTCTTTTTATTTGTATTTTTGACTCATAAATAAATCAAGTGTAAATGAAAAAACATTTATTAATTTTATTTAGAACATTGAAAACAAAGTCTAATTATTCAAACTAAGAAATTCTTCAAATTTATATGAATTTTTATTTCAATTTAGTTTAATAATTATTTGTTATTAGATAGAACTATCATAAATATTTTAAAAAATATAAATAGTTAGGAGAAAACTTGAAATCGCTAAGGATGTTAAGTTAAAATTACCATATTATTTTTAGTTTATGAATTGTCATTTTTATATCTAGTAAATATTTTTTAATATAATTAAAAAAAATAGAGAATCTAAAGAAAGTAGAGAAAGAGGTTAGACAGTTACATAATAATTGCGTGAGTATGGGAATTGGGTTTTTTCATGAGTAGTGGGGGTTTTTTATTTTGTTTATATGTATCAAATTATATTTATTTTATAAATTTTGTTAATAAGACTAATAATTACTGTAATTTAATTAAAGAAAAGAAAGAATTAAAAGAATGTGGAAAAAGAGGTTACATAGGTACATAATAATTAAATAAAAATTAAGTGAAAAGTAGGTGTAGATTTTGAAGAAAAAATTGATAGAGGAAATTATAAGATTATAATTTCTATACTAAATTATAATTTTGATTATTAATAATAACTCAATAATATATTTTCGTGCATGACAAGGTTGAACGACTAGTAGTTAAGAAACATATATCATTTTGAACAATATTTCACTACTTATTAGCTATGAATTGGTCCCAAAAAAAGTTAAGTATTCATTAGACAAAAAAACATTTGGTTAAATAATTTATCTTTTAAAATTTCGCAAATCATTGTCACAAAGGCACATATTCTATTCGAAGCATTATCGGACCTTCTGATAACCACGCCAAATCCAAATTTAGAGTCCTCCATACAAATCCATTGAAGCATTTGAATACGAGATTCAAACTCTTGATTGTTTCTAAAGTCGTTGGCAACATCTACCACCTTCACAACAAAACCTTGAATATTCGAGAGAAACAACCAAACCTTGGACATTCAAAGAAACAACTTGTTTTGATAAAACATCATGGTGCACCATATCTAATAAAAACAATTAAAAGCATAAAAGAACATAAGCGCTAGTACTGCTGCACAATGACTTCGGAAATGAAAACATAGAAATTCTGAAATGCATCTTCCGACAAGTTCATATAAGTTACAGAGATACATTTACGAACACGACGTAACTTTTTGATCGTGATATTATGAGTCTATCGAATTATCTAACTGCAAGTATACAGTCTATCGCGGAGTTTGAAAAGATATAGATCCCACAGAGACCTAATTGTCAATCTATCGTTTATGGTTGCTATGGTGTTTATCTAAGGCAAATTAATTAAGCAAAGGAGAGATGAAATAAGTAACTTTAATATTTTCAAACAAAAAATATTGGAAGGTGACACTCATCAAACAACAGTATTTTTGATTGTTTCTAAATATGATTATTGTACGAGGAAATATTTTCTACTTTGGAAAGAATGTAATTGAATAGGAGCTGTCGCTTTCGCGTATTCATAACCAAATTTGACTCTTTAATTTATATAGTCCACTATCACATTTGACCGACACTTATTGCGTTAAAGTAGTAAATCCTTTTTAAGAAACCAGACTCTTTACTAAGTTGAAAACTAATTTTCATTGGAAATTTAACTTAAAACGGTTCCATGATCAAACACTATTATAGCTCAGTCGTTTTTCCTTCTTTGATTTCTTTTGTAAAAGTTTCCAAAATATCAAATTTATACAAAAAAAATATAATAAACTATTTTTTAAACACAACGTCAATAAAGAGGAAAATCCATATACTCTAGAGTAAAGCATAAAACTTTAAAGGAGACATAAAACCTCTAATGTGAAGGTGATGCAAACATAACAGATTCCCAGACCCTCGACCACGTCGGATTCACATAATCTAGGACATCAACTCTGAAACCTTTAGGTGATGCATAAATCTAGACATCTTGAAAACCTCGAACGCGTTATTAGTGCAAAAATGGCTAATAAAACTTTGGAACTTAACCTCTATATATTGAAGTCGGTGACACCCTTAACAAATGTTGATATTGAACCAAAATTTCACTTGGGTAAGCATATAGAGCATACCTTTTACCGAATTTGGCTCCTGGAAGGCTTAGTTAAACCAGATACATATCCTGAAATTCTCCACGAAGATATTGGGACAACAACCCCTAACATGATTTTGGGAAGAAACAGGTAAATATCAAACTAACGTGTTCAATTTTTTAAAATTGAAAATACTTAAGACATTTTGCATAAAATAGACAAAATTGTGCATTAATAATGGAGCAAAATCACTTTTATAAATAATATATATTCAGATTTTATTTCAAATATTAGTTTATCATAACCATTAAAAAATATTACATTACTAAAGAGATCATATATCAAAATAATTTGAGGTTGCTTCCTTTTTCAAAAATTACTCAGATTTTCTAAGAGAAACTTTTTTCTCTTTAAGAGCTCCGATATTTAACAAAAACATGTTAATGTGAGATAGTGTTTGTGATGCTTTTGTTTTTTTGATAAGGATGTCTCTTTGTTTCTATTAAATATATAGATATATATATATATATATATATATATATATATATATATATATATATATATATATATATATATATATATATATATATATATATATATATATATATATATTTCTTTTTATTTGTATTTTGACTCATAAATAAATCAAGTGTAAATGAAAAAACATTTATTAATTTTATTTAGAACATTGAAAACAAAGTCTAATTATTCAAACTAAGAAATTCTTCAAATTTATATGAATTTTTATTTCAATTTAGTTTAATAATTATTTGTTATTAGATAGAACTATCATAAATATTTTAAAAAATATAAATAGTTAGGAGAAACTTGAAATCGCTAAGGATGTTAAGTTAAAATTACCATATTATTTTTAGTTTATGAATTGTCATTTTTATATCTAGTAAATATTTTTTAATATAATTGAAAAAAATAGAGAATCTAAAGAAAGTAGAGAAAGAGGTTAGACAGTTACATAATAATTGCGTGAGTATGGGAATTGGGTTTTTTCATGAGTAGTGGGGGTTTTTTATTTTGTTTATATGTATCAAATTATATTTATTTTATAAATTTTGTTAATAAGGCTAATAATTACTGTAATTTAATTAAAGAAAAGAAAGAATTAAAAGAATGTGGAAAAAGAGGTTACATAGGTACATAATAATTAAATAAAAATTAAGTGAAAAGTAGGTGTAGATTTTGAAGAAAAAATTGATAGAGGAAATTATAAGATTATAATTTCTATACTAAATTATAATTTTGATTATTAATAATAACTCAATAATATATTTTCGTGCATGACAAGGTTGAACGACTAGTAGTTAAGAAACATATATCATTTTGAACAATATTTCACTACTTATTAGCTATGAATTGGTCCCAAAAAAAGTTAAGTATTCATTAGACAAAAAAACATTTGGTTAAATAATTTATCTTTTAAAATTTCGCAAATCATTGTCACAAAGGCACATATTCTATTCGAAGCATTATCGGACCTTCTGATAACCACGCCAAATCCAAATTTAGAGTCCTCCATACAAATCCATTGAAGCATTTGAATACGAGATTCAAACTCTTGATTGTTTCTAAAGTCGTTGGCAACATCTACCACCTTCACAACAAAACCTTGAATATTCGAGAGAAACAACCAAACCTTGGACATTCAAAGAAACAACTTGTTTTGATAAAACATCATGGTGCACCATATCTAATAAAAACAATTAAAAGCATAAAAGAACATAAGCGCTAGTACTGCTGCACAATGACTTCGGAAATGAAAACATAGAAATTCTGAAATGCATCTTCCGACAAGTTCATATAAGTTACAGAGATACATTTACGAACACGACGTAACTTTTTGATCGTGATATTATGAGTCTATCGAATTATCTAACTGCAAGTATACAGTCTATCGCGGAGTTTGAAAAGATATAGATCCCACAGAGACCTAATTGTCAATCTATCGTTTATGGTTGCTATGGTGTTTATCTAAGGCAAATTAATTAAGCAAAGGAGAGATGAAATAAGTAACTTTAATATTTTCAAACAAAAAATATTGGAAGGTGACACTCATCAAACAACAGTATTTTTGATTCTTTCTAAATATGATTATTGTACGGGGCAATATTTTCTACTTTGGAAAGAATGTAATTGAACAGGAGCTGTCGCTTTCGCGTATTCATAACCAAATTTGACTCTTTAATTTATATAGTCCACTATCACATTTGACCGACACTTATTGCGTTAAAGTAGTAAATACTTTTTTAAGAAACCAGACTCTTTACTAAGTTGAAAACTAATTTTCATTGGAAACTTTAACTTAAAACGGTTCCATGATCAAACACTATTATAGCTCAGTCGTTTTTCCTTCTTTGATTCTTTTGTAAAAGTTTCCAAAATATCAAATTTATACAAAAAAAAATATAATAAACTATTTTTTAAACACAACGTCAATAAAGAGGAAAATCCATATACTCTAGAGTAAAGCATAAAACTTTAAAGGAGACATAAAACCTCTAATGTGAAGGTGATGCAAACATAACAGATTCCCAGACCCTCAACCACGTCGGATTCACATAATCTAGGACATCAACTCTGAAACCTTTAGGTGATGCATAAATCTAGACATCTTGAAAACCTCGAACGCGTTATTAGTGCAAAAATGGCTAATAAAACTTTGGAACTTAACCTCTATATATTGTAGTCGGTGACACCCTTAACAAATGTTGATATTGAACCAAAATTTCACTTGGGTAAGCATATAGAGCATACCTTTTACCGAATTTGGCTCCTGGAAGGCTTAGTTAAACCAGATACATATCCTGAAATTCTCCACGAAGATATTGGGACAACAACCCCTAACATGATTTTGGGAAGAAACAGGTAAATATCAAACTAACGTGTTCAATTTTTTAAAATTGAAAATACTTAAGACATTTTGCATAAAATAGAAAAAATTGTGCATTAATAATGGAGCAAAATCACTTTTATAAATAATATATATTCAGATTTTATTTCAAATATTAGTTTATCATAACCATTAAAAAATATTACATTACTAAAGAGATCATATATCAAAATAATTTGAGGTTGCTTCCTTTTTCAAAAATTACTCAGATTTTCTAAGAGAAACTTTCTTCTCTTTAAGAGCTCCGATATTTAACAAAAAAATGTTAATGTGAGATAGTGTTTATGATGCTTTTGTTTTTTTGATAAGGATGTCTCTTTGTTTCTATTAAATATTACTAGATTAATTATAATATATATATATATATATATATATATATATATATATATATATACATATATATATATATATATATATATATATATATATGCATACATATATATATATATATATATATATATATATATATATATATATGTATGCATATATATATATATATATATATATATATATATGAAATTTCTTTTTATTTGTATTTTTGACTCATAAATAAACCAAGTGTAAATGAAAAAACATTTATTAATTTTATTTAGAACATTGAAAACAAAGTCTAATTATTCAAACTAAGAAATTCTTCAAATTTATATGAATTTTTATTACAATTTAGTTTAATAATTATTTGTTATTAGATAGAACTATCATAAATATTTTTAAAAATATATAAATAGTTAGGAGATAACTTGAAATCGCTAAGGATGTTAAGTTAAAATTACCATATTATTTTTAGTTTATGAATTGTCATTTTTATATCTAATAAATATTTTTTAATATAATTAAAAAAAATAGAGAATCTAAAGAAAGTAGAGAAAGAGGTTAGACAGTTACATAATAATTGCGTGAGTATGGGAATTGGATTTTTTCATGAGTAGTGGAGGTTTTTTATTTTGTTTATATGTATCAAATTATATTTATTTTATAAATTTTGTTAATAAGGCTAATAATTACTGTAATTTAATTAAAGAAAAGAAAGAATTAAAAGAATGTGGAAAAAGAGGTTACATAGGTACATAATAATTAAATAAAAATTAAGTGAAAAGTAGGTGTAGATTTTGAAGAAAAAATTGATAGAGGAAATTATAAGATTATAATTTCTATACTAAATTATAATTTTGATTATTAATAATAACTCAATAATATATTTTCGTGCATTACAAGGTTGAACGACTAGTAGTTAAGAAACATATATCATTTTGAACAATATTTCACTACTTATTAGCTATGAATTGGTCCCAAAAAAAGTTAAGTATTCATTAGACAAAAAAACATTTGGTTAAATAAGTTATCTTTTAAAATTTCGCAAATCATTGTCACAAAGGCACATATTCTATTCGAAGCATTATCGGACCTTCTGATAACCATGCCAAATCCAAATTTAGAGTCCTCCATACAAATCCATTGAAGCATTTGAATACGAGATTCAAACTCTTGACTGTATCTAAAGTCGTTGGCAACATCTACCACCTTCACAACAAAACCTTGAATATTTGAGAGAAACAACAAAACGTTGGACATTCAAAGAAACAACTTGTTTGTATAAAACATCATGGTGCACCATATCTAATAAAAACAATTAAAAGCATAAAAGAACATAAGCGCTAGTACTGCTGCACAATGACTTCGGAAATGAAAACATAGAAATTCTGAAATGCATCTTCCGACAAGTTCATATAAGTTACAGAGATACATTTACGAACACGACGTAACTTTTTGATCGTGATATTATGAGTCTATCGAATTATCTAACTGCAAGTATACAGTCTATCGCGGAGTTTGAAAAGATATAGATCCCACAGAGACCTAATTGTCAATCTATCGTTTATGGTTGCTATGGTGTTTATCTAAGGCAAATTAATTAAGCAAAGGAGAGATGAAATAAGTAACTTTAATATTTTCAAACAAAAAATATTGGAATGTGACACTCATCAAACAACAGTATTTTTGATTGTTTCTAAATATGATTATTGTACGAGGAAATATTTTCTACTTTGGAAAGAATGTAATTGAACAGGAGCTGTCGCTTTCGCGTATTCATAACCAAATTTGACTCTTTAATTTATATAGTCCACTATCACATTTGACCGACACTTATTGCGTTAAAGTAGTAAATCCTTTTTTAAGAAACCAGACTCTTTACTAAGTTGAAAACTAATTTTCATTGGAAAATTTAACTTAAAACGGTTCCATGCTCAAACACTATTATAGCTCAGTCGTTTTTCCATCTTTGATTTCTTTTGTAAAAGTTTCCAAAATATCATATTTATACAAAAAAAAATATAATAAACTATTTTTTCAACACAACGTCAATAAAGAGGGAAATCCATATACTCTAGAGTAAAGCATAAAACTTTAAAGGAGACATAAAACCTCTAATGTGAAGGTGATGCAAACATAACAGATTCCCAGACCCTCGACCACGTCGGATTTACATAATCTAGGACATCAACTCTGAAACCTTTAGGTGATGCATAAATCTAGACATCTTGAAAACCTCGAACGCGTTATTAGTGTGAAAATGGCTAATAAAACTTTGGAACTTAACCTCTATATATTGAAGTCGGTGACACCCTTAACAAATGTTGATATTGAACCAAAATTTCTATTGGGTAAGCCTATAGAGCATACCTTTTACCGAATTTGGCTCCTGGAAGGCCTAGTTAAACCAGATACATATCCTGAAATTCTCCACGAAGATATTGGGACAACAACCCCTAACATGATTTTGGGAAGAAACAGGTAAATATCAAACTAACGTGTTCAATTTTTTTAAATTGAAAATACTTAAGACATTTTGCATAAAATAGACAAAATTGTGCATTAATAATGGAGCAAAATCACTTTTATAAATAATATATATTCAGATTTTATTTCAAATATTAGTTTATCATAACCATTAAAAAATATTACATTACTAAAGAGATCATATATCAAAATAATTTGAGGTTGCTTCCTTTTTCAAAAATTACTCAGATTTTCTAAGAGAAACTTTCTTCTCTTTAAGAGCTCCGATATTTAACAAAAACATGTTAATGTGAGATAGTGTTTGTGATGCTTTTGTTTTTTTGTTAAGGATGTTTTTGTTAAAATAACCAACGAACATGTATCACTTAAGTTTGATCATGATTTATTAAAATAAAAACAAAAATTTGAAGGCCTATCATTTTTTGTCTGGTTGTATATTAAAAAAAATAGGAGAGCATATTAACATATTTAACAACTTAGAACCCAAATTAATGAAATATCAAATATTTTTTTAATTTAACTAAATTTGTTTAAAATGTTTCATGTATCAAAGTGATATGTTAGAAATGACGACGTTTTAGGTAAAGTGATCCCTTGACTTATCAAAGTTAATATCACTATGTAGAATCCTAATCTCAAATCTCAATGTTCATACTAACCACTATTTTAATTTTTTATGGAAATGTTATAATTTATATTAATTTATTCATTTTCCAAAAAAACAAAAATAATATTAGTCATTTCATTTAGTGTTAGCAGTAAAGAGAATACGACAAATAAAATAAAAGTTTGACATTGGTACGATTAATTTTTAGGTTAAAACAATTGTTATTTTAAATGGAATACTCCAACACTATAACAAAATAAAATATTTAATTGAGAAATGAAGAAATGAAGAATAGTAAAAGAGAAATGAAGAGAAGAAGGAAAATAAAAGTTATTTTAAATGGAAGACTCCAAGACTATAACAAAATAAAATATTTAATTGAGAAATGAAGAAATGAAAAATAGTAAAAGAGAAATGAAGAGAAGAAGGAAAATAAAAATTTGACATTCATTTGATTAATATTTAGTTATGATAACAAAATAAAATATAAAATTAAATTGAATAAAACACTTACCATATTAAACAAGAGGATTTAGTAATACTTTAACTATGAAATGGAAATTCTTGAAAATGAGAGAAAGTGAGGTTAATCTTGAATTTTACTTCAATGAAATATCACAATAAAATAAGTCACGACGATCTATTATATTAATGAATGTTACGGTTTGTGTTTTAAAATTTGAATATTGATGAGATATGGAATAACTAATCATCATAAATATAACCTAGAATTAGATTTGATTTTTAAAATCACAGAAGGTAGAATATTTTGAAAAAATATATTACTAAGTGCCATAAATATAGTTTAGATTGATAGAATGAAAATATCTAATATTTAAAAAATAATTGCTGAAAATATAACTGCTTCCTTTAATACATTTATTGTCATTAAGTCAATTGCACAATTTTTTTATCTCATAGGCATTGATTAGCTAGAACACATAAACTCAGGACTAAAATTTTGCTACCTTTTAGCATTAGTTTGGCTAGATATTTATAAATATTAGTTTTAATTTTGTTAGGAATATTTGATAAGATAATTAGTAACAGAATATATACTATAACATGTATAATACTAAATCCAAAACAAATTTTCAACTAATTATATGGCATAGAATTTAGCTACAAACTAGCATCTATAATTTTCGTAGTCAATCACATATTTTCTTGTAGTGATCCATTGATCAATGTTATTTTAACGAAAACATAAAAAATCTAAAAGAAAAAAAAATAGAGAGTTATGTTTTGTTGTTGCTTTGTGAAAATGATCTTTATATTTTGTGTTAATGTATAATGATGTTGTAAATTGTATGAAATTATATAAATTAACCATAAATTATAAATTAATTTTTTTTCATACAAAAGAGATAGATATCACAAATTAACAAATCATGAATAAAAATTTGGCATGTCATTTTTATTCAGTTTCAATAAACCATACAATTATATACAATACTAGTGAAAAATGAGAGTTATACTCGTGCATATGGAGCTCCCATAGCATCACTTACAAACAAAGAATATAAACAAGGGGATGGTTGCTAAAAAATTCCTAAACAACGTATAGCATTTTCTTCATACTTTGCCAAAAGATTTGCGCATTGGTTGCCTTCTATATAATTATGGATTAATGAAACTCTCTAATCTCTAGATATGAGTTCTTTGATAGCCTTTATAATATGAATACAATTGCTAGCTTGAAATGTCATGTCTTGAATCTTAGAGAGAACTGTTGTACAATCTGATCTACAACTCACATATCTGAAACCCATGTTCCAAGCAACGACTAATCTATTATTTATGGCTAACAGTTCAACTTCTAAACTATCGACAAAACTAATAGGTCCACTAAACCCTATATCCATGATCTATTATAATCTCTATTTAAACCTCCATAACATGTCCTTCCTAGATTACCATAAGAACTCCCATCAACATTGAGGGCCACATGATGCTCGGAAGGTTGAAACCAACGAACCAAATGCATCACATAAGTTTGATCATGATTTATTAAAATAAAAACAAAAATTTGAAGGCCTATCATTTTTTGTCTGGTTGTATATTAAAAAAAATAGGAGAGCATATTAACATATTTAACAACTTAGAACCCAAATTAATGAAATATCAAATATTTTTTTAATTTAACTAAATTTGTTTAAAATGTTTCATGTATCAAAGTGATATGTTAGAAATGACGACGTTTTAGGTAAAGTGATCCCTTGACTTATCAAAGTTAATATCACCATGTAGAATCCTAATCTCAAATCTCAATGTTCATACTAACCACTATTTTAAATTTTTATGGAAATGTTATAATTTATATTAATTTATTCATTTTCCAAAAAAACAAAAATAATATTAGTCATTTCATTTAGTGTTAGCAGTAAAGAGAATACGACAAATAAAATAAAAGTTTGACATTGGTACGATTAATATTTAGGTTAAAACAATTGTTATTTTAAATGGAATACTCCAACACTATAACAAAATAAAATATTTAATTGAGAAAGGAAGAAATGAAGAATAGTAAAAGAGAAATGAAGAGAAGAAGGAAAATAAAAGTTATTTTAAATGGAAGACTCCAAGACTATAACAAAATAAAATATTTAATTGAGAAATGAAGAAATGAAAAATAGTAAAAGAGAAATGAAGAGAATAAGGAAAATAAAAGATTGTCATTAATTTGATTAATATTTAATTATGATAACAAAATAAAATATAAAATTAATTTGAATAAAACACTTACCATATTAAATAAGAGGATTTAATAATACTTTAAGTATGAAATGGAAATTCTTGAAAATGAGAGAAAGTGAAGTTAATCTTGAATTTTACTTCAATGAAATATCACAATAAAATAAGTCACGACGATCTATTATATAAATGAATGTTACGGTTTGTGTTTTAAAATTTGAATATTGATGAGATATGGATTAACTAATCATCATAAATATAACCTAGAATTAGATTTGATTTTTAAAATCACAAAAGGTAGAATATTTTGAAAAAATATATTACTAAGTGCCATAAATATAGTTTAGATTGATAGAATGAAAATATCTAATATTTAAAAAATAATTGCTGAAAATATAACTGCTTCCTTTAATACATTTATTGTCATTAAGTCAATTGCACATTTTTTTTATCTCATAGGCATTGATTAGCTAGAACACATAAACTCAGGACTAAAATTTTGCTACCTTTTAGCATTAGTTTGGCTAGATATTTATAAATATTAGTTATAATTTTGTTAGGAATATTTGATAAGATAATTAGTAACAGAATATATACTATAACATGTATGATACTAAATCCAAAACAAATTTTCAACTAATTATATGGCATAGAATTTAGCTACAAACTAGCATCTATAATTTTCGTAGTCAATCACATATTTTCTTGTAGTGATCCATTGATTAATGTTATTTTAACGAAAACATAAAAAATCTAAAAGAAAAAAAAATAGAGAGTTATGTTTTGTTGTTGCTTTGTCAAAATGATCTTTATATTTTGTGTTAATGTATAATGATGTTGTAAATTGTATGAACTTATATAAATTAACCATAAATTATAAATTAATTTTTTTTCATACAAAAGATTTGGCATGTCATTTTTATTCAGTTTCAATAAACCATACAATTATATACAATACTAGTGAAAAATGAGAGTTATACTCGTGCATATGGAGCTCCCATAGCATCACTTACAAACAAAGAATATAAACAAGGGGATGGTTGCTAAAAAATTCCTAAACAAAGTATAGCATTTTCTTCATACTTTGCCAAAATATTTGCGCATTGGTTGCCTTCTATATAAGTATGGATGAATGAAACTCTCTAATCTCTAGAGATGAGTTCTTTGATAGCTTTTGTAATATGAATACAATTGCAAGCTTGAAATGTCAAGTCTTGAATCATAGAGAGAACTGTTGTACAATCTGATCTACAACTCACATCTCTGAAACCCATGTTCCAAGCAACGACTAATCTATTATTTATGGCTAACAGTTCAACTTCTAAACTATTGACAAAACTAATAGGCCCACTAAACCATATATCCATGATCTGTTATAATCTCTATTTAAACCTCCATAACCTGTCCTTCCCAGATTTCCATAAGAACTCCCATTAACATTGAGTGCCACTTGATGCTCGGAAGGTTGAAACCAACGAACCAAATGCATCACTTAAGTTTGATCATGATTTATTAAAATAAAAACAAAAATTTGAAGACATGGCATTTTTTGTGTGGTTGTATATTAAAAAAAATAGGAGAGCATATTAACATATTTGACAACTTAGAACCCAAATTAATGAAATATCAAATATATTTTTTAATTTAACTGAATTTGTTTAAAATGTTTCATGTATCAAAGTGATAGGTTAGAAATGACGGTGTTTTAGGTAAAGTGATCCAGTGACTTATCAAAGTTAATATCACCATGTAGAATCCAAATCTCAAATCTCAATGTTCATACTAACCACTATTTTAAATTTTTATGAAAATGTTATAATTTATGTTAATTTATTCATTTTCAAAACAAACAAAAATAATATTAGTCGTTTCATTTAGTGTTAGCAGTAAAGAGAAGACGACAAATAAAATAAGAGTTTGACATTGGTACGATTGATATTAAGGTTAAAACTATTGTTATTTTAAATGGAATACTCCAACACTATAACAAAATAAAATATTTAATTGAGAAATGAAGAAATGAAGAATAGTAAAAGAGAAATGAAGAGAAGAAGGAAAATAAAAGTTATTTTAAATGGAAGACTCCAAGACTATAACAAAATAAAATATTTAATTGAGAAATGAAGAAATGAAAAATAGTAAAAGAGAAATCAAGAGAAGAAGGAAAATAAAAGTTTGACATTCATTTGACTAATATTTAATTATGATAACAAAATAAAATATAAAATTAATTTGAATAAAACACATACCATATTAAACAAGAGGATTTAATAATACTTTAACTATGAAATGGAAATTCTTGAAAATGAGAGAAAGTTAAGTTAATCTTGAATTTTACATCAATAAAATGAGTCACGGCGATCTATTATATAAATGAATGTTATGTTTTGTGTTTTTAAATTTGAATATTTATGAGATATGCATTAACTAATCATCATAAATATAACTTAGATTTAGATTTGATTTGTAAAATCACGGAAGGTGGAATATTTAGAAAAAATTTATTACTAAGTGCCATAAATATAGTTTAGATTGATAGAATGAAAATATCTAATATTTATAAAATAATTGTGGAAAATATAACTGCTTCCTTTTAAGCATTTATTGTCATTAACTCAATTGCACATTTTAGTATCATATTGTATCATTCTCATAGGCATTAATTAGCTAGAACACATAAACTCAGGACTAAAATTTTGCTACCTTTTAGCATTAGTTTAGCTAGATATTTATAAATATTAGTTGAAATTTTGTTAGGAAAATTTGATAAGATAATTAGTAAAAGAATATATACTATAACATGTATCATACTCAATCCAAAACAAATTTTCAACTAATTATATAACATAGAATTTAGCTACAAACTAGCATCTATAATTGTCGTACTCAATCACATATTTTCTTGTAGTGATTCATTGATGTAACACCCACATATAATATATGTCTAGAATACATATTATACATAGTGTAAAACTGGTACTGAAATACATAAGCGCCTAGAAGCACATCATACATATACAATACATGCCCAAAATAACATAATATGGCATAAATGTACATAAGAGTGCCCAAAATAAAACTACTGATCTAGATCATTAGACAATGATCTCAAAAAAAATATCTACACAGCGGAAGAAAAGCCACCAGTCCTCAGGTAAGCAAGACATCACTCTATCTTGCCCTTACCCTTATCCTGCTCAGAACCACCTGAAAAAAATAATCAACAACATGGGGTGAGATAATAATCTCAGTGGGTTCCCTATCTTATGGGTCCACTCGGCTCTACAGGGTTTTCTAATCAATATTCAGCTCATATCCAACTCAAGTCAACAAGGGAACAAAGACTTGAGCGATGGGGAAACTAACTCGCAATTGTATGGCAACATGCATCTGAGTTCTCATAACTCAACCACGATCATTATTCAGATCACGACGCATCAATTCCCGAACGGACTTACGTCTAAGCCAGGCCCGGTTCATGCATGCTCGTATGATTCGACTTTCACGGTGGATATCGGGTCCTCTATGAGGCTTAATCCCCAGTTCAAGCGACCGTCACCCGTATGGGACTCTAACCCACCTAGGGTATCTTTCACCGTATGGGACTCTAACCCACATAGGTGTCCACCTTTCCCCCATGTCCGCCATGGTTGGGGCTCAAACCCAATTGAGGCTCGAATCATTGGTCCCACATCCCAATGCTTATTCATCTAAGCATACCAACGGAGATGTGTACCACCACAGAAAAACAAACATTCTGAATACATGATCGGTTCCATAATCATTGGTTCCATGAACCATAACAAAATTCCTCAATCATAGGTGACTTCATTCACCACATTACATAAATAATAACATGGCATGTTCCATACAATGCGTCTCATACACATAACTCACATATGTTCCATAACCTAGATTATCCTTCTAAGTTATTAATCATATTATACTACTAGATTTCCTCACTCTCCTTTGTAAGGTTTTTAATCATGTTATTTCACAATCAAACATATAAACCATGTTTAATTTTCATCTTAATAAAATTCATGGCATTTATAAATCACATCATATTTTATAACATGGAATAATAATAATAGCCATTTACGTTATCTTTCTAACGCATCCGGCCGTGTTCAAAACGGAGGTATAATACTCAATTAATTCATCAATCTATCTTAATCAAGATTTAGGTTAATATTTATTCATTGCATAAGCATTCAACAACAACCTCTCTAGCCTAGTGGTAAGGCATGTATAATTTCAAGGAGGTCCTAGGTTCGAACCCCACTGGTGACAAATTCTGCACAGATATAAAATTAAATTCTGTTTCAGTGTTAACCGGTTAACCATTAGCAAATTCATCTTATAGCATGGATATTCATGATTTATCTAACATTCTACAACCCTAATTTTTTTCTAGAAAACTAAAGTTTCTAACTAGAACCCACCTCAAGAAATTGAAGATGAGGATGAAGATGATGGTGTTGGTTCCAAGCTTTCCTTCTTCTTCTTCTTCTCCACAAGCCTTGATTTCCTTCTTTCTCTCTTGAGTTTTTCTCTTTCTTTCTATTCTTTCCTTTCTCTCTTTTTTTATCCTTTCTGATACATAGAAAAGAAAATGGCAAGTGGTAGGTAGTATAAGACACAAACATGTGGTGGTGAGTGGGTCAAGGTTACTAACAAGTGGCCATGCTTATTTTGTGTGGTTAGGAAGTGGTGGAGTGGTAGTAACAAATATCTCAAGTGGCACTAACTTGTAATATTTGTTTTACCGGAGCTATTGACCCATTACTAGTGTTACCAGAATGTCCCAATTAATAAAAGTTCAATTCCAAATAATATTAATTAAGTCAACCTGAACTCACTATTTGCTCTATTTATCCCAATTGACAACTTTTAGAGCACATAGGAACTCAGTTGATCTCAATTAATAGGAGTTTAGGCATTTAAGGAAATACGGGGTATTACAATTGATCAATGTTATTTTAACGAAAACAAAAAAAAATCTAAAAGAAAAAAAAATAGAGAGTTATGTTTTGTTGTTGCTTTGTGAAAATGATCTTTATATTTATTGTTAATGCATAATTATGTTGTAAATTGTGTGAATTTATATAAATTAACCATAAATTTTAAAAAAAAATTTCCATACAAAAGAGATAGATATCACAAAATAACAAATCATGAATAAAAATTTGGCATGTCATTTTGATTCCGGTTAACACGCACATTTTCATTGCTTTCCACTTCTCAAAACACCATTTTCCTCTGTAACTCCATTTCCAATCAAACCCACACTCCTTCTTCCAACATAGCAAATCATATTATCATACCAATCACAAAACACATATTCATGAAAATCGTAACTCCATTTCCAATCAAACCCACACTCCTTCTTCCAACATAGCAAATCATATTATCATACCAATCACAAAACACATATTCATGAAAATCAACAGGAGCAAGAACATATTCATCTTATAGCATGGATATTCATGATTTATCTAACATTCTACAACCCTAATTTTTTTCTAGAAAACTAAAGTTTCTAACTAGAACCCACCTCAAGAAATTTAAGAGGAGAAGTTGTGGAAGATGAGATGAGGATGAAGATGATGGTGTTGGTTCCAAGCTTTCCTTCTTCTTCTTCTTCTCCACAAGCCTTGATTTCCTTCTTTCTCTCTTGAGTTTTTCTCTTTCTTTCTATTCTTTCCTTTCTCTCTTTTTTTATCCTTTCTGATACATAGAAAAGAAAATGGCAAGTGGTAGGTAGTATAAGACACAAACATGTGGTGGTGAGTGGGTCAAGGTTACTAACAAGTGGCCATGCTTATTTTGTGTGGTTAGGAAGTGGTGGAGTGGTAGTAACAAATATCTCAAGTGGCACTAACTTGTAATATTTGTTTTACCGGAGCTATTGACCCATTACTAGTGTTACCAGAATGTCCCAATTAATAAAAGTTCAATTCCAAATAATATTAATTAAGTCAACCTGAACTCACTATTTGCTCTATTTATCCCAATTGACAACTTTTAGAGCACATAGGAACTCAGTTGATCTCAATTAATAGGAGTTTAGGCATTTAAGGAAATACGGGGTATTACAATTGATCAATGTTATTTTAACGAAAACAAAAAAAAATCTAAAAGAAAAAAAAATAGAGAGTTATGTTTTGTTGTTGCTTTGTGAAAATGATCTTTATATTTATTGTTAATGCATAATTATGTTGTAAATTGTGTGAATTTATATAAATTAACCATAAATTTTAAAAAAAAATTTCCATACAAAAGAGATAGATATCACAAAATAACAAATCATGAATAAAAATTTGGCATGTCATTTTGATTCAGTTTTATTAAACCATACAATTATATACAATACTAGTGAAAAATGAGAGTTATACTCGTGCATATGGGGTTCCCATAGCATCACTTACAAACAAAGAATATAAACAAGGGGATGATTGCTCAAAAATTCCTAAACAAAGTATAGCATTTGCTTCATACTTTGCCATAAAATTTGTACATGGGTTACCTTCTCTATAACTATGGATTAATGAAACTCTCTAATCTCTAGATATGAGTACTTTGATAGCCTTTGTAATATGAATACAATTGCAAGCTTGAAATGTCAACTATTGAATCATAGAGAGAATTGTTTTACAATCCGATCTACAACTCACATCTCTGAAACCCAAGTTCCAAGCAACGACTAATCTATTATTTATGGCTAACAGTTCAACTTCTAAACTATCGGCAAAACTAACAGGTCCACTAAACCCTTTATCCATGATCCTTTATAATCTCTATTTAAACCTCCATAACCTGTCCTTCCAAGATTTCCATAAGAACTCCCATCAACGTTGAGTGCCACTTGATTCTCGGAAGGTTGAAACCAACGAACCAAATGCATCACTTAAGTTAAATCATGATTTATTAAAATAAAAACAAAAATTTGAAGGCCTACCATTTTTTGTCTGGTTGTATATTAAAAAAAATAGGAGAGCATATTAACATATTTGACAACTTAGAACCCAAATTAATGAAATATCATTTTTTTTTAATTTAACTAAATTTGTTTAAAATGTTTCATGTATCAAAATGATAGGTTAGAAAGAACGATGTTTTAGGTAAAGTGATCCAATGACTTATCAAAGTTAATATCATCATATAGAATCCTAATCTCAAATCTCAAAGTTCATACTAACCACTATTTTAAATTTTTATTGAAATGTTATAATTTATATTAATTTATTCATTTTCAAAACGAACAAAAATAATATTAGTCATTTCATTTAGTGTTAGCAGTAAAGAGAATACGACAAATAAAATAAAAGTTTGACATTGGTACGATTAATATTTAGGTTAAAACAATTGTCATTTTAAATGGTATATTCCAACACTATAACAAAATAAAATATTTAATTGAGAAATGAAGAATAGTAAAAGGGAAATGAAGAGAAGAAGGAAAATAAAAGTTATTTTAAATGGAAGAATCCAACACTATAACAAAATAAAATATTTAATTGAGAAATGAAGAAATGAAAAATAGTAAAAGAGAAATGAAGAGAAGAAGGAAAATAAAAATTTGACATTCATTTTATTAATATTTAATTATGATAACAAAATAAAATATAAAATTAATTTGAATAAAACACTTACCATATTAAACAAGAGGATTTAGTAATACTTTAACTATGAAATGGAAATTCTTGAAAATGAGAGAAAGTTAAGTTAATCTTGAATTTTACATCTATAAAATATCACAATAAAATAAGTCACGGTGATCTATTATATAAATGAATGTTATGTTTTGTGTTTTTAAATTTGAATATTTATGAGATATGCATTAACTAATCATCATAAATATAACCTAGATTTAGATTTGATTTGTAAAATCACGGAAGGTGGAATATTTAGAAAAAATTTATTACTAAGTGCCATAAATATAGTTTAGATTGATAGAATGAAAATATCTAATCTTTAAAAAATAATTGTGGAAAATATAACTGCTTCCTTTTAAGCATTTATTGTCATTAACTCAATTGCACATTTTAGTATCATATTGTATCACTCTCATAGGCATTAATTAGCTAGAACACATAAACTCAGGACTAAAATTTTGCTACCTTTTAGCATTAGTTTAGCTAGATATTTATAAATATTAGTTGAAATTTTGTTAGGAAAATTTGATAAGATAATTAGTAAAAGAATATATACTATAACATGTATCATACTAAATCCAAAACAAATTTTCAACTAATTATATAGCATAGAATTTAGCTACAAACTAGCATCTATAATTGTCGTAGTCAATCACATATTTTCTTGTAGTGATCCATTGATCAATGTTATTTTAACGAAAACAAAAAAAAAATCTAAAAGAAAAATAAATAGAGAGTTATGTTTTGTTCTTGCTTTGTGAAAATGATCTTTATATTTAATGTTAATGTATAATTATGTTGTAAATTGTGTGAATTTATATAAATTAACCATAAATTTTAAAAAAAAAATTTCATACAAAAGAGATAGATATCACAAAATAACAAATCATGAATAAAAATTTGGCATGTCATTTTGATTCTGTTTTATTAAACCATAAAATTATATACAATACTAGTGAAAAATGAGAGTTATACTCGTGCATATGGAGTTCCCATAGCATCACTTACAAACAAAGAATATAAACAAGGGGATGATTGCTAAAAAATTCCTAAACAAAGTATAGCATTTGCTTCATACTTTGCCATAAAATTTGCACATTGGTTACCTTCTCTATAAGTATGGATTAATGAAACTCTCTAATCTTTAGATATGAGTACTTTGATAGCCTTTGTAATATGAATACAATTGGAAGCTTGAAATGTCAACTATTGAATCATAGAGAGAATTGTTTTACAATCTTATCTACAACTCACATCTCTAAAACCCAAGTTCCAAGCAACGACTAATCTATTATTTATGGCTAACAGTTCAACTTCTAAACTATCGGCAAAACTAACAGGTCCACTAAATCCTTTATCCATGATCCGTTATAATCTCTATTTAAACCTCCATAACATGTCCTTCCCAGATTTCCATAAGAACTCCAATCAACATTGAGTGCCACTTGATGCTCGGAAGGTTGAAACCAACGAACCAAATGCATCACTTAAGTTTGATCATGATTTATTAAAATAAAAACAAAAATTTGAAGGCCTACCATTTTTTGTCTGGTTGTATATTAAAAAAAATAGGAGAGCATATTAACATATTTGACAACTTAGAACCCAAATTAATGAAATATCAATTTTTTTTTTAATTTAACTAAATTTGTTTAAAATGTTTCATGTATCAAAATGATAGGTTGGAAAGGACGATGTTTTAGGTAAAGTGATCCAGTGACTTATCAAAGTTAATATCATCATGTAGAATCCTAACCTCAAATCTCAAAGTTCATACTAACCACTATTTTAAATTTTTATGGAAATGTTATAATTTATATTAATTTATTCATTTTCAAAACAATCAAAAATAATATTAGTCATTTCATTTAGTGTTAGCAATAAAGAGAATACGACAAATAAAATAAAAGTTTGACATTGGTACGATTAATATTTAGGTTAAAACAATTGTCATTTTAAATGGTATACTCCAACACTATAACAAAATAAAATATTTAATTGAGAAATGAAGAATAGTAAAAGAGAAATGAAGAGAAGAAGGAAAATAAAAGTTATTTTAAATGGAAGACTCCAAGACTATAACAAAATAAAATATTTAATTGAGAAATGAAGAAATGAAAAATAGTAAAAGAGAAATGAAGAGAATAAGGAAAATAAAAGATTGTCATTCATTTGATTAATATTTAATTATGATAACAAAATAAAATATAAAATTAATTTGAATAAAACACTTACCATATTAAATAAGAGGATTTAATAATACTTTAAGTATGAAATGGAAATTCTTGAAAATGAGAGAAAGTGAAGTTAATCTTGAATTTTAATTCAATGAAATATCACAATAAAATAAGTCACGACGATCTATTATATAAATGAATGTTACGGTTTGTGTTTTAAAATTTGAATATTGATGAGATATGGATTAACTAATCATCATAAATATAACCTAGAATTAGATTTGATTTGTAAAGGTGGAATATTTTGAAAAAATATATTACTAAGTGCCATAAATATAGTTTAGATTGATAGAATGAAAATATCTAATATTTAAATTAACCATAAATTGTGTTAATGTATAATGATGTTGTAAATTGTATGAAATTATATAAATTAACCATAAATTATAAATTAATTTTTTTAAATATAGTTTAGATTGTGTTAATGTATAATGATGTTGTAAATTGTATGAAATTATATAAATTAACCATAAATTATAAATTAATTTTTTTTCATACAAAAGAGATAGATATCACAAATTAACAAATCATGAATAAAAATTTGGCATGTCATTTTTATTCAGTTTCAATAAACCATACAATTATATACAATACTAGTGAAAAATGAGAGTTATACTCGTGCATATGGAGCTCCCATAGCATCACTTACAAACAAAGAATATAAACAAGGGGATGGTTGCTAAAAAATTCCTAAACAAAGTATAGCATTTTCTTCATACTTTGCCAAAAGATTTGCGCATTGGTTGCCTTCTATATAAGTATGGATTAATGAAACTCTCTAATCTCTAGATATGAGTTCTTTGATAGCCTTTATAATATGAATACAATTGCAAGCTTGAAATGTCATGTCTTGAATCTTAGAGAGAACTGTTGTACAATCTGATCTACAACTCACATATCTGAAACCCATGTTCCAAGCAACGACTAATCTATTATTTATGGCTAACAGTTCAACTTCTAAACTATCGGCAAAACTAATAGGTCCACTAAACCCTATATCCATGATCTATTATAATCTCTATTTAAACCTCCATAACATGTCCTTCCTAGATTACCATAAGAACTCCCATCAACATTGAGGGCCACATGATGCTCGGAAGGTTGAAACCAACGAACCAAATGCATCACTTAAGTTTGATCATGATTTATTAAAATAAAAACAAAAATTTGAAGGCCTATCATTTTTTGTCTGGTTGTATATTAAAAAAAATAGGAGAGCATATTAACATATTTAACAACTTAGAACCCAAATTAATGAAATATCAAATATTTTTTTAATTTAACTAAATTTGTTTAAAATGTTTCATGTATCAAAGTGATATGTTAGAAATGACGACGTTTTAGGTAAAGTGATCCCTTGACTTATCAAAGTTAATATCACCATGTAGAATCCTAATCTCAAATCTCAATGTTCATACTAACCACTATTTTAAATTTTTATGGAAATGTTATAATTTATATTAATTTATTCATTTTCCAAAAAAACAAAAATAATATTAGTCATTTCATTTAGTGTTAGCAGTAAAGAGAATACGACAAATAAAATAAAAGTTTGACATTGGTACGATTAATATTTAGGTTAAAACAATTGTTATTTTAAATGGAATACTCCAACACTATAACAAAATAAAATATTTAATTGAGAAATGAAGAAATGAAGAATAGTAAAAGAGAAATGAAGAGAAGAAGGAAAATAAAAGTTATTTTAAATGGAAGACTCCAAGACTATAACAAAATAAAATATTTAATTGAGAAATGAAGAAATGAAAAATATTAAAAGAGAAATGAAGAGAATAAGGAAAATAAAAGATTGTCATTCATTTGATTAATATTTAATTATGATAACAAAATAAAATATAAAATTAATTTGAATAAAACACTTACCATATTAAATAAGAGGATTTAATAATACTTTAAGTATGAAATGGAAATTCTTGAAAATGAGAGAAAGTGAAGTTAATCTTGAATTTTACTTCAATGAAATATCACAATAAAATAAGTCACGACGATCTATTATATAAATGAATGTTACGGTTTGTGTTTTAAAATTTGAATATTGATGAGATATGGATTAACTAATCATCATAAATATAACCTAGAATTAGATTTGATTTGTAAAATCACAGAAGATAGAATATTTTGAAAAAATATATTACTAAGTGCCATAAATATAGTTTAGATTGATAGAATGAAAATATCTAATATTTAAAAAATAATTGCTGAAAATATAACTGCTTCCTTTAATACATTTATTGTCATTAAGTCAATTGCACATTTTTTTTATCTCATAGGCATTGATTAGCTAGAACACATAAACTCAGGACTAAAATTTTGCTACCTTTTAGCATTAGTTTGGCTAGATATTTATAAATATTAGTTATAATTTTGTTAGGAATATTTGATAAGATAATTAGTAACAGAATATATACTATAACATGTATGATACTAAATCCAAAACAAATTTTCAACTAATTATATGGCATAGAATTTAGCTACAAACTAGCATCTATAATTTTCGTAGTCAATCACATATTTTCTTGTAGTGATCCATTGATCAATGTTATTTTAACGAAAACATAAAAAATCTAAAAGAAAAAAAAATAGAGAGTTATGTTTTGTTGTTGCTTTGTGAAAATGATATTTATATTTTGTGTTAATGTATAATGATGTTGTAAATTGTATGAAATTATATAAATTAACCATAAATTATAAATTAATTTTTTTTCATACAAAAGAGATAGATATCACAAAATAACAAATCATGAATAAAAATTTGGCATGTCATTTTTATTCAGTTTCAATAAACCATACAATTATATACAATACTAGTGAAAAATGAGAGTTATACTCGTGCATATGGAGCTCTCACAGCATCACTTACAAACAAAGAATATAAACAAGGGGATGGTTGCTAAAAAATTCCTAAACAAAGTATAGCATTTTCTTCATACTTTGCCAAAATATTTGCGCATTGGTTGCCTTCTATATAAGTATGGATTAATGAAACTCTCTAATCTCTAGAGATGAGTTCTTTGATAGCCTTTGTAATATGAATACAATTGCAAGCTTGAAATGTCAAGTCTTGAATCATAGAGAGAACTGTTGTACAATCTGATCTACAACTCACATCTCTGAAACCCATGTTCCAAGCAACGACTAATCTATTATTTATGGCTAACAGTTCAACTTCTAAACTATTGACAAAACTAATAGGCCCACTAAACCATATATCCATGATCTGTTATAATCTCTATTTAAACCTCCATAACATGTCCTTCCCAGATTTCCATAAGAACTCCCATCAACATTGAGTGCCACTTGATGCTCGGAAGGTTGAAACCAATGAACCAAATGTATCACTTAAGTTTGATCATGATTTATTAAAATAAAAACAAAAATTTGAAGACCTAGCATTTTTTGTCTGGTTGTATATTAAAAAAAATAGGAGAGCATATTAACATATTTGACAACTTAGAACCCAAATTAATGAAATATCAAATATATTTTTTAATTTAACTAAATTTGTTTAAAATGTTTCATGTATCAAAGTGATAGGTTAGAAATGACGATGTTTTAGGTAAAGTGATCCAGTGACTTATCAAAGTTAATATCACCATGTAGAATCCTAATCTCAAATCTCAATGTTCATACTAACCACTATTTTAAATTTTTATGAAAATGTTATAATTTATGTTAATTTATTCATTTTCAAAACAAACAAAAATAATATTAGTCGTTTCATTTAGTGTTAGCAGTAAAGAGAAGACGACAAATAAAATAAGAGTTTGACATTGGTACGATTAATATTAAGTTAAAACAATTGTTATTTTAAATGGAATACTCCAACACTATAACAAAATAAAATATTTAATTGAGAAATGAAGAAATGAAGAATAGTAAAAGAGAAATGAAGAGAAGAAGGAAAATAAAAGTTATTTTAAATGGAAGACTCCAAGACTATAACAAAATAAAATATTTAATTGAGAAATGAAGAAATGAAAAATAGTAAAAGAGAAATCAAGAGAAGAAGGAAAATAAAAGTTTGACATTCATTTGACTAATATTTAATTATGATAACAAAATAAAATATAAAATTAATTTGAATAAAACACTTACCATATTAAACAAGAGGATTTAATAATACTTTAACTATGAAATGAAAATTCTTGAAAATGAGAGAAAGTGAAGTTAATCTTGAATTTTACTTCAATGAAATATCACAATAAAATAAGTCACAGTGATCTATTATATAAATGAATGTTATGGTTTGTGTTTTTAAATTTGAATATTTATGAGATTTGCATTATCTAATCATCATAAATATAACCTAGATTTAGATTTGACCTGTAAAATCACGGAAGGTGGAATATTTAGAAAAAAATATATTACTAAGTGCCATAAATATAGTTTAGATTGATAGAATGAAAATATCTAATATTTAAAAATAATTGCTGAAAATATAACTGCTTCCTTTAATACATTTATTGTCATTAAGTCAATTGCACATTTTTTTATCATATTGTAACATTCTCATAGGCATTGATTAGCTAGAACACATTAACTCAGGCATGGGTCATGAACTCAGTTATGGAGGTAGCACTTCATTGCAAACACAAGACTACGCGGATTTGTCTGAATATCTTAGGGAATCTCCTGCAGGTGGTGGTGATTTTCTTGGACCCTCAAATCCTCAAACACTTGGGGTGAATCATCAACATGGGTTAGGGTCACGCGTTCGGGTAGCTAGGGAATGTGGTACCGGAGATCGGTTAGGTCATCCTGGTCAATGACATTAGTCTTTTTGGTATTCGTATCTAAACACATATTAGTATTAATATAAATTGGTTTGATTTCGACTTTAAAATAAAATGTACATTATTTTTCAAAAAAAATTACACAACACACATAGATATCAGATCAATTGGCGCCTCTTGTTAAACCTAACACATAGGCGCCAATTCAATTGACAGCACTAGATGCATAAGTCAATCCAATTGGCGTCATCTCTTTAACTTAGAGAGAATATGCCAATTCATCTGGCACCAATTCTTCAAAGTGGGTTATTTTGGGAAACTATCTAAAATCTGGGACCAATTCTTTGTTAAAATGCTAAAATTAATAAAAGATAGTTTTGATTTATTTTAACTAAAGTTAGTAGCAAATCGCTAAAAATAAATGGTATTCGATTTTCCATTTAATTTATACCATCTTTTCATGATCTTCTATTTCCATTACATTTTTAAAAACCCTATAAATATCACTACCATCTTGAAGCGGGTTCGAGTCTCATGGAGAATTTGATATCCACACGAAAGTCTAATCATACGATCATGCGTCCCCTAGATGCAGGTCCGATCGGGGATCAATGTTTCATGAATCTGAATAGTGATTTATTGAATTATGAGAACTCAAGTGACATGTTGCCATACAATGTGAATACCCCTTAAATACTTAAGTCTTAGTTATGTTGTATGAGTGATACACAAGTAACGAAAGATGAGGACTTGATCTAGGAATCAATTAGAAACCCTGTAGAATATAGTAGAGCCATAGGGTATGGGAACTCATTGAGATTATTATTTTACCCCATTATTATTGTTTTCAGAAATTATTTGTAGGTTTAGTGCAAGAGAAGTTGTCTGTTGACATTTTGGAGATTTTGAATAATCGTGATCTTCCACTGTGTATTGTGTGTAATGAAGATATTGCACAAATATTTAGATTTTTTCGACATTATTATATGTCATGTGTCGTACTTTGTATTTCACTTTATGAACATGTATATAATGATATCGTTAGGTACTTGTGTTGTATCAATACCAAATTAATATCTCGTATAATGCATTTTTTAGATATATATTATACGGGATAGTACAGAACCAAACTACCGTGAGAGTCGTTAGTCATCTAAAACTTACCATGATAGCCACTTAGAATCTCAACACGGCTCCCTCATCGCAACCCACCCAGTTAACCACAATATTCAATATATATATATATATATATATATATATATATATATATATATATATATATATATATATATATATATATATATATATATATATATATATATATTATTTGTTTTCAAAAATATTGATTTTGAATATTTGAAATTTAGCAATATTATTTTTATTTTGATGGAAAAAAATTAATAGTACGTCAAAATGAAGAAAAAAAAAGTTAAATGCTAGGATTGTATTTTCTAGCTTTAGTAAAAAACATCATTAAGAATTAAGTATATTAGAATGCTAAAATGGTAAAAAGTACTTGTTTCTTAAAATGCTAAATTTAATAAAAGATAATTTTGATGTAATTTTAACTAAAGTTAGTATCAAATCGATAAAAATAAAAGGTATTCAATTTTCCATTTTATTTATACCATCTTTTCATGACCTTCTATTTCCATTGCATTTAAAAAACCCTATAAATATCACTACCAAAAAGTGGATGGTAACAATTATACAATTTGAATTATTCTTTTTATCTACGCATGGCAGAGAGGTATGTTTCTCAACTCTTTTTTTTAAAACTATTAATCATTAAGCAAGTGGATAACACCGTCTAACTTGTCTTTGTAATTTGTATGATATGGATTCGCCACTTCATCTATTTCTATTCTTAAGAAATATGTAGTTTCTTACAGCAATTTTTTGAAGTTTATATATCTTAAGGTTAACATGTTTCATCAATATATTGCTCATACCCCAACCCAATTACAAACAACCACGAACACGATTACCGTTCCATAAAATCTTACTACAAATCTCACTAAAAAAAATCGGTAGACGATTTGAACCAATCATAATAACAACAACTCCTTTTAAAAGAAGATAAAAAATCTAACCACCACCATGATATATGAATTGATCTAATTGCTATATCTGTAGGATTCTCAAACGCATCATTAAAAATGATTTGATTATGCGTCCACCAAATAGCCCAACTAGTTGTAAGCCAAATGATACAAGCAGTAGACTTTGAACTGACTTTGAAAAGCTTTAAGAACCAAACCGACATGTGATCGCAAATATTATCTCCTTCACATCAATCAATTTCCACACAATCCGAAATCTTCCTCCAAACCATACAAGTTATCAAACAAGAGCAAAAGAGATGGACATTATCTTCTAGTGCATTAAAGCAAAACACACATACCATATCATGCATGCAGAGTTAAGATTATTCTCCTAGCCGCAAAATTCGAACTTGTCGGAAGTCTATCCAAAAGCAATCTCCAACCAAAAATCCGTGCTTTTAATGGAATTTTCATTTGTCATAGTAAATCAAAAACAACCTTGACATTAATCTCCAAATACGACACTGCACTTGCAATCGACACCGCGATGTAACAAAATTTAACTGTGAAAAGCTTTGATTCAGAGCAAATAGTTAAGTTTGATTGTTTTAGATTTTTTTTTAATCTAATCTTGATTTTTTCGTTTTCAAATGCTTTTATATATTTATATCTATTACTAAATGTTTAAGTAGTTTTTTAATCAATAATGTCTCAACAAATTTTATATGACACTTTGTTATGATTTTGATTTTATGAAAATAAAATCAATTATAATAATTTATTTTGTTTTCTAAATCACTAAAAACGTTGTAATTTATTTTCAAAAGGCTTAATTTAATCTTCTTTTTTTTTCTTTTCATTTTTTACCTACTATTCATTTCTTCCGTCAAAATAAAAATTATATTTCTAAATTTAAAATATTTAAAATCAATATTTTTTAAACAAAAATCATAAATAATTACAATCAATATTTTAAAATATTACAATAAATATCTTCGACAAATGAGGAGTCCCACGCAGGAACGAAGAGTATCAGAAGCAGTTTCGGTAGCCTCACGAGAAGACTTACCATCCTCCTGCAATGTATCCCAAGGGAAGTGGGTGAAACATGTGAATCAGAGGGGATCGAAGCAACAAAGATGGAAAGTAATTAATCCAAAGATAGGTTTTCCTAATTAGAAAAATTCCAATGTGTCAAAGGGGTACCCCCATGTCCCTCAAAACTATAGGAAAAAAATCCTATGACACAAACTCAATGGAGGCGTCATCATAAGAAAAAGAAGGTTGAACGTGAAGCCTTTGGATCGAATAATCTAAAGCAACCATTCACAAGGAAGATTAGTTTGTATACCTCTAGAGAAAAAGTCCCCTAATTATGGTCCTCAACTTAATGACGAAATGGTGGATGACAACTTCAACTCGAGATCTGAGGGCGATTTATGCTAGGAAAAAAACTCCTCGTGAAAAAAGTGAAGTTGATAGGATATAAACCCTCGCAATGCATGTCTATATTTTAATATTTTGATGCAACGTTTCCCGGGGTTAAACTCCTTGTAATTCTTTTTTACAGTTATATTTAGAACCAAAGAGGCGCCCTTATTTTATAAATCATCTTATCCCTCGGTTTTCTAGAAAACCGACATGAAATGTTGATTAGTATTCTATTTAATTAAATTGAGTCCAACTTTTACCTCATATTTTATATCTCAGTTTTTTCTAAAATCTGAGTTATAAACTCTAAACAATATTTTATTCTGACATCAGAAAGTTAAGTCTCATTCACTTTTCATTATTTCTCATTAACTTTTTGTGCCCTATCAAACAAAAGAAACACCATTCTTAGTCTTCTCCGTCTAATAAACTGAAACAACATTCTTCAACTTCTCCATCTAACAAACTGAAACACCGTTATTCATCTTCTATAAGTAGAACATTTGTATACGTATGATTAATGACCCAAATGAAGTAGAACATCATTTTAAAGAGAAAGGATTTTATGAAAAATTATTGGATTTGGACATCAAATGAAGAAGAAATACCGAAAATGTATCAGAGATTACTGCTACATAGGCTTTAAGCAATCAATCACATATGGAATATGAAGAATAATTTAATCTAATCAATGACATGGTTGGTGATGCTTTTAGGGTGAACGTGACTTATAATGAAATTCAAGATTTTGATGGGGAAGAACTGTTAAATGAGAAACCGGGAAAATTTTATCAGTTGTTGAAAGAAATAAAGAAACCCTTGTTTGAGGGTTCTTTGTACTATAAATTATCAATGTGTGTGAGATCACTGAACGCCAAATCTAATTGGATTGTTCCTGATCAGTGTTTGGAATTCTCAGAAAAGAGGTTGGCGTCAAAGTTGGGACACATTAGAAGTAACACATGAAGGCACGATAGAGGTAAAAAGATCCAAACTAAATACTTTATCACAAGATTATAAATTGTTTACAATGAAACCCGGTGAATCAATTATTGATTTGCATAACAAATCATTTGATAGCTATAAAAACATTTACAAATGATGATTTGAATCTCAAAGTCCTTATATCATCGACAAGGGCATGTCAACCAAAGGTGACGACAATATAGGAAACATGACATTAATGGCTTCACACCATTATGACGATGAAGACAATAAGGTTAGTTATTCCGTAATTAATGATATACCTTCATACAATGAATTACAAAATTTATTCCATGAATTACAAGATGAATTCTTGAATATTTCTAGAAAATATTCAAAATAAAATAAGCTAATTGTATCTCTTGAAAGTAAGGCTAATGACACTAATGTGGAATTAGAGAAGGTAAAAAAATTCTACACCTAATAAATGTCAAGAGCATGAATCCAAAATTGTTGAACTAAACCATGTTATAAAGAAATATGAAAAAGGTCAAATTGATTTAGAAGATGTGAAAATTAGATAAATATATTATAAAAATAAATGTGGGTTTGGATTTTATATTTTTGATAAACCAAACACAAGTAAAATCATCTTTGTTAAAGTTAGCACAAAATTCAACAATGTGGAATTAAAGAAGGTGCATGGTGTAATTCATCCTAAAAGTCCTTATGTTAGAAATCATTCCTATTTCTATAAAAGGATTCATGTTTTTAGACCTACGTGATTTTATTATAATAGAAAAGACCACACTCCTAGTGCTTGCTACATAAAAAAGTTATGGTATTCCTTATGGTGAGTATGTATAGGTAAGGAAGGGAACTAACCCAATAAGAACATATTATTAATTGTTTTTGTAGGTACTTGAAGATCATATGCTAATATTGTCAAATTAAGGTTGATTTTTCAACATACAACAAGAGCATATGGTATGGTAAAATTGAGGTTGGTTTTTCAAGATACATCAAATCATTGTGAAGAAGATAAGAACTTTTTCATCTGATATTATCAATAGCATAATGGGAGCTTGTTATGATCCTATCATTAAAACAATCACATATCTTGATGGAGGGTAATACATATATGCAAATTCAACGGATCCTTCTTCACATTCTCCTCCTTAACAACGTGAAGCTACTACACCAATAAACTAGATGGTTATAGATTTCATGGATCAAGGTTTTGATAGAATGGGTCTTCAATTTACTAGCTTGGGACAAGATATGGTTGGGATTTCATCAAGAAAGGATCGTTCAGAAGCTTTTCATAAGGGAGAAAGACATGATAACATGAACCAAGACTGAGGATTTGATTAGGATTTGAGATATTATATTTATTTTATTTTGCTTAAAACCTCTTTAGTATCTTTGTATTGGCTTAGGCTTATTTGGGTTGCTTTCCATATTATGCATGTTTGGCTGTTTATGCTTAAGTTTAATATATTTGATCTTTAGTATCTATGTTATGTTTCTATACCTTTATTCTTGAAATCCTTTCCACTTTTACCCGTTTTCCCTTCTTTTTGATAATATCAAAAGGGGAGAAGAATATATATATTCAATTCTATCTTTTGACTAAAACTAGAATTTTAGTGACCACACTAAAGGACAAGTAAATTTGATGGAATGACTTGTATTTTGATTTGTTTAAACTCTCGTAATCTAATCTGATTGATTATTAGCTGGTTCAATGTGTTTGACATTAGATATGATAGGAATGATCCTAATTCAATATTCCGTAAATGTGATTAAAGGGATTAAAACTTCTCGATACCAGAACTGATCCTTAAACTGAATTAACCGTTTCAATAAACTTGATACTGGTCGTGAATTAACAAACACGTACTTTTAGCATTTTAGCATTGTATAATCCTAACATTTAATTTAATCTTCATTTTTAACCTACTTTAATTTTCTTCCATCAAAATAAAATTATATTACTCAATTTAAAATATTCGAAATCAATATTTTGTTGAACAAAATTCACAAATAATTACGATCAATATCTTCCTAAGATTAAGACCTAGACTAGTTAATTGGTCTTCTCAAGTGTTTAATTGTTTGGTCATGGTCTCTTTTAACCAACATAATTTGTAGATTACACCATTAACAAGATACATCTTGAACGAGGAATTGCACAAGGATTAGAAGAAATCAAGACTAATTAATATTAGTATTACCTACGATGTTGTAGAAGCTTCTTGCCTTGGAACTAAAAGGTTTAGATAAGAGAGTTAATTAAATTTTATCAAAAGTGTTAATTTTTAGTCATTTAAAAATTTAAAATATATATATATATATATATATATATATATATATATATATATATATATATATATATATATATATATATATATATATATATATATATATATATATATATATTAGAATGGTTGATTTAAACGACTGTAATGATATGTAGGATAGTTTTATATTAAAAATAAATCAAAAAAAAAAGAATGATGCCACTATAAAAAAATAAAATAAATAAAAAGGTAAAAATATCATCACAATTGAAAAAGTTAATCTTTAGTGAAATCACATTTATATTTAATTAAAAAATAAATAAAAAATAAAAACACCGCTATAATATTAAAGAAATCACAAATTTGTTGGCATGAGATTCGAAATCAAGAACTTTGACCACAATTGCTTTATCCAACCATGATGATAATATGTAAACTACTTTTAATTAAAAAATAAAATAAAAATGGTGACGTCTGATTTTAGAAATGTCACCATCATCCTTCGTAGAACCGTGATAAAATGAGTGTCGTTGTATATTTTATTTGTAGTTGTGTCACAATCTCGTCGGCCCCCGTACCAAGAACCGTGTTTTATCTTCCCAGGCAAGCCTCGTTCTCAATTTGGCTATTGGACGTTGGGAATTTGAACATCACTGCTACCTCTAGCACTAGGCCAAATAAGGGAAAAGAGGGCGCTTTTTTTGGCCTATAACAGCGCTTTAAAGCGCCCTCTAATCTGGCGCTGGCATAGGTAAAGACAGCGCTTTTTTTCCTGGTGAAAGCGCTCTCTAAAGTGGCTCTTTAAGCCCTTTAAGGGTCACTTTAGAGGGCGCTTTTTAAAGAAAGCGCCCTCTAAAGTGGAAACTTTTAAGGGTTTAGAGGGCGCTTTTACTGGAAAGCGCCCTCTAAAGTGGAAACTTTTAAGGGTTTAGAGGACGCTTTTACTGGAAAGCGCCCTCTAAAGTGGAAATTTAAAGGGTTTAGAGGGCGCTTATTTTGGAAAGCGCCCTCTAAAGTGGGTGGTTATTTAATTTTTTTTTTTAAAAAGCGCTATATTTTTTTATTTATTTTAGACAACCTGTATATTGAAGCAGTACACCTAAAACTGTATATTCTTATCATTTTTCAACACACAAAATATTATAAAATAACAATGGGAATGACCAAAGCAAAAACATCAAAATATATTCTTATCATTTTTCAACACACAAAATATAAAACAATTCGAGGTATATGTTTTAAATCATAAACTAATGATTGAATATCTATTTTAGACAGTTTGCATCAGTGATTTACAGTACAAATTCATCTGGCACTGAAGTTTCTGCAGTACTTGTTAAATGATAATTCATCTAGAAGTACAAAATATACAGAAAAAATTACTATGATAGTTGAAATTTAGAAGTTTCAAGTCTTAAAATCAAACTATAAGTGGGGGCATTTCAATTCAAGAACATTTCTCTCTTTCACAAGACTGTTATCAGAAATTGAATGGAAACCTATTTGGAACGTAAACCAGAGATATTTTTAAGACCCATCTTGCCAAGGACAAGCTTAGGAATAGCTGGAGGGCTATCAAGCCCCATGCATCGACTGAACTCATTTGCAAGCTCCACTAACCTATACTTATCTTTCCCCACTTTCTTGTTAGAGTTGTAGTAACCAAGCCATGCCTGATATGCTGCTTCTTTATTTTTCATCTCCACATTGGATAGAGCCCTTTCCACCTGTTAACAATTTAAAATGTAAGTGCATCGTTGGAATCACAGTGAGTTTAATGAACTCGAGGTGGCATTGCAATTTTGCTAGAGCTTTAAAATTTAGCTTTTGCCAAAATCATGGTGACACACCGCGATCCTGCCAAACTCGTATCTAATCGTTGCTCCACATATTGGTTTGTTTGTCTAAAAACTAGCTAAAGTATTAGAAGAAAATCAATAATTGTCTCCCTTGTATATCCAAGTATACCTTTTTCTTAGTGTCAGGATCAACTGAAGGGACCGGAGCTTTCCCAATAGGTAAATCTTTTGCAGTAGCTAAAAAGAACTCTTCCCAAGGAGCTAGTAGCAGTATGCCCTGCCCTTCTTTTCCTCTTCGCCCCGTTCTACCTAGTCGATGTATATATTGTTCTCTATCAGCCGGTAGACCAACCTGTTCATTGTAGAAATGGAAGAAACATGACAATTTGAAATCAATAAAAGCGTTAAATAATTTGGCAAATCATAATCAAAAAGGCTTGCACTTTTAGCAGATGTATGTATTGAGTGTCCTTACGAGTATGCGTTAAACAGGACAGAAATTCATATGGACACGAGCATGCTGGTAATATAGTCACAAGTGAAACAAGGAAGGAGATCCAAATATACCTGTACAACAAGAGTAACATCTGGATAATCAACTCCACGTGCAGATACATCCGAAGTAACCAAGATGAGACCCTTTGACTTCCGGAATTCATCAGAAACTCTGGTTCTGTAACTTTGAGGCTTTCTTGAATGGATTTCTCTCACATTCAAGTTCAACTCCCCAAGGAGATCAGCAACAAGTCTTGTGACCATAGCGGTTGTGCAGAAAACAAGAACCTGATAAACCAATAGCTACATTACATATCCTCCAAATCCATGTAAACATGATTGTAAAAGTTAAACTTTGTTGTCAAATCACAGTTTACTAATCCAAAATACTAATCTAAACAATTCATAGTGAAAGGACAGAGAAAAAATTAAAATACAGTTGGTTGCAGATTAGAAAGCAAACCTTGTAGTCAACATCATCTGCAATGTGCTCCTTCAGAATAGCATAGAGTAAAGGGAAATGCTTGTCTAATGGTGCAACTAAATGCATTTGGCGGATCTGAAATGATCCAAAGCACCATAAATAAAGATCCAAAAAATATGTTATATGATGGTTGTATATGCATATACACATGTAAGTATCTAACAAGTTATTACTATCATGAAATTATAAACAATTACCTGTGAATGTGTATCCTCACTACCCTCCTGAACTGTATTAATATATTCAAAATCCCTTTTCATAGCAATATGGCAGACTTGGCGCACCTTCACAATCATACGAGAATAAGCCCAATGCGCATGTCTTTTATAAAGCATGAATCATCACAGCTAAAAAGGAAAGGAGTGAAAAGAAAGAAATACAAACCTCGTCGGGAATTGTTGCAGAAAACATAAGTGTCTGTCGTTGTTTAGGGATTGCAGCGAATATCTTCTCAATATCTTTGCGAAATCTCATGTCTAGTAAATGATCAGCTTCGTCGTAGATCTAACAGAGGTGGAAGGAGAACGCCTTAGAAGTAGCGAAAATCGTAGCAGTGAGAACCCTAACGTGAAAAAGAACGAAAATAACAGAGAGTGAAATAACAAAACGCGCAGTATGTTATAATTTTAATGTTTACTAAAGGGGACCTTAGAGGGCGCTTGTGGAAAAAAAGCGCCCTCTAAAGGGGGCCTAAGAGGGCGCTTATGAAAGCGCTCTCTAAGGCTTTCCAAAAGCGCTTTATAAACTGGAAATGCACATGGACTTATAGAGCGCTTTTTTAAAAGCGCCCTCTAAGGGTAACCTTAGAGGGCGCTTTCTAAAAAGCGCCCTGTATTGTTGTCCCTCTATCTCCTCCTTATTTTTTCGCTTCACCTTAGAGGGCGCTTTATTACAAAAGCGCCCTCTAAAGTGCGCTGTCTATTCCAGTTGTTCGCTCCTTATTTTTTCGCTTCACTTTAGAATGCGCTTTTGTAATAAAGCGCCCTCTAAGGTGCGCTGTCTATTCCAGTTTTTGGCGTAGTGTAGGGTGAACTTCGTTGTCATTTTTTTATAAGAATCTTACCCAACTGCACTTTATGTTAAAAGAACCAACGACGAATAACATCCACTACACCGACATGTAAGGCTTTTAAGGTTTGTAAGTGATATCAAATTCAAAGAGTTTGACGACTTATTTCTGCAATCTCCCTGCTAAGTAGAGTTTGAACAACATTTTCTTGATTGGATGATCGGTCATCATTATGACGTACTGTGTAAAAAGTAATACTTCGGGTTTTGGAGGTGAAAGAAATATATTTTTTTACCTTGCTTTTGGATGTTGAAATACCAAGACAATGAAGTAAATTTGTTTTTGGGATATATCATCTTCTTGCACTATAAGGGCTCCAAGGGCCTTTGCAAATGCAAATAGATAGTGAAAAAAGTCTTTATTGCCTTTGGTCTAGTCAAGACGCGAGGGAGAGAAAAAGACCTCTTTGAGCTTAGTAAATGCATATTTGCATTCAAGCATTACTAGAAGTTACTACAAGAAGTAGATACTATGACGCCGCCTTTACCACGGTCCTTCGAAGGACCCTGGTGATATATTAAATTCATGCGCCTATATATTTTTTTATTTGTTAATTAATTGTTGATAATTTATTACTATGATTTTCTAAAACAATCTGGTGATATCAATTGACGTTTCATAAATTCGACTCTCAGCGCTTTCTAATTTGTGATTTCTTCAGAATTTAGCACCGCCTTTCATATTTATTTAAACAAAGAAAGATATATCACTTTGATTATTTAAACAAAATGTTGTTATATCTTTTCTATCCTTTTTAAGTTTTTAATTACTTAAAATCTGACATTTTTTTACTAAAATATCTTTAATGTAAATATGATATCACCATGGTTGACTAAAAACACTGTTGTGATATATTTTTAATTGTTTTTTTATTTGCTTAAAACATGACGCTTTTTTATAAATTTCATCGTATATCACAACGATTTTGTAAAACAATCACAGTGATATCATTTATTCATTTTGCATAGATCTAGCTAACTTGTCTCTTCAGTTGCATATTTTCATGGCTGTAATAGATAAAAGAACCCTGACAGTTGCAATCTTTGCAACAAGTAGTGTATCAAAGTAATCCACTCCTTCCAGATGAGTGTACCCTTTGATACCAGCCTTGTACCTTTCTATGGTTCCATTGGCATGATACTTGACTTTATTAACCCATTTGCAACAAACTGGGGCTTTATCTGAGGAAGATCCACAAGGATCCAAGTTTGATTATCCTTAAGAGACGTTATCTCAACATCCATAGCGTTTTTCCAACAGTCATGTTTTGAGGCTTGGTGATAGGTTTATTGTTCAGATATAGATGAGATGGTACAACATAAATGTTTGTAATTAGGAGAATATTTGGCATATGACAAAGAATTAGAGTGGGGATAGGCAATGGAAGAAGGACTACAGAGAGATGAATTGTTAGAACATGCATGAAGAAGATTACAATGAAACTTTTTGAGGTCGGTAGGAGGATGTTTGGATCTAGTGGATTTTCTAAGAGATGGATCATGTGTGAGAATATTTGAGTGAATGGTATTGATATCTGTTTTCATGTTGTGATTAACGGTGTCATCTATGACATTAGGGTCAGAATCGATGACGGAAAGATTAAGAGTGTTTAGTTCTGGGTTGTGGTTTCCAAGGAGATGGCGACAAGGTAATGGCTATTGGCCACTCCTCTAGGCATATGGTTATTATCCACTGGTGTGAAAATACTTTTTGAAAGTAAATGATTCTTTGTTTGGTTTCAGTCTTATTTTTAATGAAAATGACCTATGTAAATATTGAATAGTCATCCACAAAGGTAAGAAAGTACTCATGGCCTAGAATATGCTTACTGGAAAAGGGGCCCCATAATCAGCATGTAAAATTTCAAAATGTGCATGAGTATGAGTAATGCTATAAGGAAGAGGCAATTTCCTTGTTTTACATAACGACATGAATCACACGGATTCATATTATTTTTACAAGGAATGAGAGGAAAGTTCTTAGTTATAGTTTCCATACTAGAATTAGACACATGGCCTAATCTTAAATGCCAAATTTCAAAAGAATTTGAAGCAACATAATTACAATGAGAGAGGATATCACTAGTATCTATCACATAAAGGCCTCTTTGTAGTCTAGGTGTACCAATCATTTGCTTCGAATGGTTCTGCAAAGTGTGACATATGTTTAATGAAAAGTTTAGATCACAATTATTACTACTAGTTAACTTAGTAACTGAGATCAGATTGACATGAAAAATGGGAATGTATAAAACATTATACAGAGTCAAAGAGGATGAAACATCTATATTGCCATAAATTAAAAACATCTACATGAGAGCCATTAAATAAAGATACAGAGACACGAATAATGGTTTGATATGAGACAAATGCAGCAAGATTAAAAGTAATACGATTTTTGGCACCTGTATCAAATATCTAAAGGTTAGAATTATTACCAATGCTTGTAGTATAGTGAAAATTCATGATAAAGGGAGAAGTGGTTATTGAATTTTCATTAGGATTAGGGTTGGATTATTGGAGCAAGGCAAGAATGCTTTGAAACTCTTCTTGAGTGAAACCAAATGAGGAGCCTAATGAATCTTCTGCAGGGGATGAAGCTTTGTTTGAAGAATTGGTGTCTTGAGATTGGGAGGAATTCTGAGCATAGTTTTGACCTTTCCCTTTCTGTTTATAACCTGGTGGATAACCATGCCACAAGAAGCATGTGTCCACTGTGTGATTCGTTCTTGCACAGTGAGTGCATAATTTATTTCTCCTTTTGGAGAATGAAACCATTTTCCTTTGTTAAGTTGGAATCATTTGGCATTAGAAAATTTTGAGCATTAACATGTAATGCAGTAACTGTAGAATCTGTAGAATCTATATGCATGGTTGAGTTGAGTTCACGTTCTTGTTGAATAACCAATGAAATATCTATGTGAGGTAGAAGATTCATCATCATTATTTGGTATTTGGAATGTGCGAATAACTCATTCAATCCTTTCAAAAACATAATTACATAATCTTGGTCACAATATGTTTTAGCGGAATCAACAACACGACAAGTACAAGTAAATGAGCATTTACAGCGAGGAATGGGTCCATAATTCTCTAGTGCATCCCATATCATTTTCAATTGTGTGAAATATTCAGAAATTTCAAGAGTACCTTGGAGGAAACAATATAGTTCTTCTTTAATATCCGAGATACGAAAGATGTCACTTTGAAAAAACCTAACTTGGAGGTTATTCCAAACTACTGCAGTATAGATCCAAAGTATAGATTTCAGAATTGATTCAGAAATTGATCTCTGAATCCAAGAAAGCACCATAGAGTTGCATCAAATCCACTAACCAAATAATGGATCAGAAACTAGGGGTTCGAGAAACGATCAATCGATGAACTTCTCCTTGTTCTTTGAAATCAACACAATATGCACTGAACATGATCATGTGTGATAATTATTGTTTCCAATGGAGGAACAACAAGAATAAGTGTAAGGCTTTCATTTGGATGTAGGTAGTAAGTATTTGTAGAATTTATGGAAAAATCATAATAACTCTGGTGATCCATAGGTGAGAAACACCATGAGGAAACACGTAGAAGAAAGAGAATGTTCAAGATCTGAACGAAGAAAAAGAAGAAAATAGTCATCAGAGCTTAATAAGCTCTGATACCATGTCGATATTACAATAAGAAGATAATAGGGAAAGACAATTTCTCATTATCATTGAATAAAGTGTATCTTACAATGCTCATTTACAATAATCTCCTTATATATTATATGTACAGATATATAAAATACACTACACTATCTAACTCTAAACACCACCATAACCGAATCTAATATAAAATAGTGATGTTGATAAAGATTTATTTAAAAGATATTTTTCATGTTTCTATTTGTATCAGCATAGGCCCTTATAACCCTTATATTGCAAAAAGGTGAGATATCCCAAAAACAAATTTACTTTATTGGCTAGGTATTTCAAGTTTCAAATACAAGGTACCAAAAGAAAGAAACAATTTCTCTGGCCTTCATAACCACAACTTTTAACCTGAAGCATTACTTTTGGCAGATTATTTCATAGTGATGACCTGTCATCGAATATGGAAAATGTTGTTCGTACTCTACTTTCTAGAAGAGTATAGAAATAAGTCCTCAGACTCTTTGAATTCAACGTCACTTGTGAACCTTGAAAATCTTACATGTCATCGCAGTGGATCTTGTAATTACAATGACACTCATCTTAAAAAGGTATTTCCTCCGTCTCATAAAAAGTGTCTCTTTTACATTTTTTTTATGTTTCAAAAAAATTTATCATTTCAGAAACAATTAGTCTTCATGCCAAATAATGAATAAAACTTCGAGCGGTTAGTCTCCAAGCCAAATTGAGATTTTGCACAGAATAATCTCGAACTAATTCATCTGGCTAGACTCCAAAAACATTTTTGGTGATTTTATTTGGAAAAAAAAAGAAGAAGCTTCAAAAATAATTTTAATATGCCCTTGTATAACTAAGATGCCCTTGTATTTATACAAAACACAAATAACTCAACCAAACACAAATAACTCAACCAAACAAGATCAAACGAGCTTCCACACTTCCTCTCTTTCACACTTTGAAGCTTCAACTTCTTTTGCTAGATATGTCAATCAAAGAAGCACTTCCCTTGAATATTATTGTTAATGAGGCTTGAGATATCTTCAAGTCAGACACCATAATCGGAGGATATCGTTGGTGTTTATAACCCCTAATTTTTTAGTTTGATTCAGAGGAATAATTTGTTTAACATCCTAGTGCATCTTTGACGGCTTGAATTAGCTTTGTTACTTTAATGTCTTCGTCTAATCTTTTATTGAAAATAATTTCAAGGATTATTACAACTACATGTGTTGTCATCATTAAAACCATGACATTATTATGGATAAGCATTTTTTATCTATGAATTTTAATCACTTATTGATTATACCAGTAAACACATAATTTCACAACAAAATTAGAGCATTTCTATATGATAGAAGTCGAAGGTGCATGTCTTATCTAAAACTTCTAGTTTCAAGGCAATGAACTTGTACAAAACCTATGTAATACAACTTAGTATTGCTTTCTGTTGGAAATCCAACACAATCTTTGGAGAATTTCAATCAATCTTGATGAACAAGATTGTTATTACCCACATAATAAGAATGAAAAACGAAGAACAATGGAGAAAGAAAGAAAGTAAAGAACAATGAAGGAGAAGAAGAATTAAATTCTCAAGAGTTTCTGTCTGCTCACAAACTGTGGAAAACTTCTTATTCACATTGCAACTGCAAAATACTGTGAATTACAACGTTATGAATACTCTATTCACTTCATTACAAGAATAAGGGTTACTCTCTCTATTTATAGATTTAGGTCAACTTGGACCTCAAGTCAAATCCCAAAACTATAAAAGCCCAAAACTATAAAACCTCAAAATAGATAACACTACTAAAATAGGCCTAAGTCGAAATCCTGTGTGAAGTAACATGCTTCGACACTTTGACACACTAACACAACTCAACACATTAGGTGGTTCGACACTTACTTGCTCCTATAGAGAAACCTTCTTCGACACAAGGAATTACAATTTAACACACCACCTAATTCATTGTATCTAAGATATCTACATTCATCATAACTCTTAGTCTTCTGAACACTTCGACCTGCACTCCCTTCGCCATGATGTCTGCAATCTGATTCTTAATTCTGCAGTGTTCCACAATCGTCTTCCCATCTGCTACCTGCTCTCGAAGATAATGGATCGTCATCTTGATTTGCTTGCTTCGACCATGTGCTATTGGATTCTTCGCCAGATTGATAGCTGACATGCTGTCAATCCTCATGGTAATTTTCTTGATGACTTTTCGCTATTATCTCTTCGACTAGATTCACCATCCATGTTGCTTGACATGCACAAAGAGAAGCAACTATGTATTTTGCTTCGCATGATGATAATGACACTACTGACTCCTTTCTCGAACTCCAAGCAACTGGTGCACCACCTAGCATAAACACATAGCCAGTTGTGGATTTTCGATCCTCAGCATCACTACACCAACTTGAGTCAGTGTATTCCACTAGCACTACTAGAAAAACAGTTATTAGCGTCGGCCACTTTCAGACGCTAAAGGTGAAAAAACAGACACTAATATGTGGTTAGCGTCGGTTTAGCGTCGGTGTCGGGCCTTGAATAAAAGTTGCGAAGCTACTGTGTAACGTTGGCTAAAGATACACCGAGGCTACGTAGCCTCGGTGAAACGGAGGCTAACGCGGACACTAATGGGACTGACGCTATATTGTTTCAAAACCATGAAAAGTCAATATTATGTTTAGCGTTGGCCTGTCCGACTCTAAAGTCAATAAAAAAAGTCAACTTTTTTTATGCATCGATCGACTGGCATTGAGGTCAATTTATAAAACTCAAGAAAAAACAGATAGCGTCCGTAGCACCTGTCGCACCTCAAAAATGCGATCCCTCGCGATACGACGCGGAAAAAATGTTCGAAACAGAGTCGCCACCGAACTTTATTTATTCCAATGAAGGAATAGGAAAATATCGAGAAAACCTTTAGAAATAAGAACAATGGTCGTCGCAACCATATTCGGGTTCGGGAGTCGATTACGCAAGGGGAAGGTATTAGCACCCCTTACGTCCGTTGTACTCAACGGGAACCTTTTAGTCTGATTTTGCTATTTGACTGTTAATTGACTGTTTATCTGCTTGCTTCGAGTGATTACAATTGATGATAGATATGGATGAAGACCTCAGGGGGGAAAATGGGAGGTTTTTTTATTAGTGTGCTCGCGAAGATACAGCAATCTCCTGCCTACGTATCCTTATGGTGCAATAAGGAAATCAGAGCATTCGTAGTTCGGGCTACTACGAATATTTGGTGGGTTTTGTTTTGTTGAACGACTGTATAGGTCGGCGTTCTAACGGCTAAACGATGGCTTGTCTACTCTCGGGGGAGGCTCTAGCACTGGTTTGTTGTGCGCATTAGAAAGGATTGACAGTGTTCTTTTTGAAAGGGTTTTGGTCACGCGGGGGTGACAAGTTGATTTGATGTGTTTGGGTGTTTTGGTTTCGATCGCTCGGGGGCGAGAAGTTAGGTTTGATTTGTTTGAGATGTTTTTGGAGAAAACGACGAAAGGTTGAGCAATGTGGTGTTCACCAATTGTCCAATTCTTTCGAGGAATAATAAGGCGTCCGCCTTCTATTCCTTTTTCATTCAGATTATTTTGAAATTTTGTTTGTGGATGTTGAATATGCACGGTAGTGAGGCGTACGCCCCTACTTGCTTATCCAAAGAATAATGAGGCGTACGCCACCTATTCTCTTATCCAAGTTTATTTAGCGTGTTTTAGTCGGAAGTCGATAATTTGTGCAATATGGCGTACGCCAATTATTCAAATAATCGAGAGAGGGTGAGGCGTACGCCTCCCCTCTTTTATCATCCGAAGTTTAAATTGTAAAAAATATGTCTTTAGATGTTTGTATGTGATTTGCGAAAATAGTTTGAATTTATTCGATTGTGGTTTTGATTTGATGACGAAGATTCGAGCAATATGGCGTACGCCAATTATTCGAATAATCGAGAGATAATGAAGCGGATGCTCACTATTCTCCTTTTCATTTGAAATATGGAATTAAAAGGATTTGGAATTTGTAGAAGTGATTTGAAATTGTATAATTATGGTTTTGATTTGAATGACGAAGATTCGAGCAATGTGGCGTTCGCCAATTATTCGAATCATCGAAAGATAGTGAGGCGTACGCCTCCTATCCTCTTTTCATCTGAAACATGGAATTAAAAGGATTTGGAATTTGTAGAAATGATTTGAAATTGTATGATTATGGTTTTGATTTGATGACGAAGATTCGAGCAATGTGGCGTACGCCAATTATTCGAATAATCGAGAGATAATAAAGCGGATGCTTACTATTCTCCTTTTCATTCAAAGATTAATTATTAAAAGGTTTTGAGGAGTGTATTTATTGAAAGGGTTTGATTTGATGACGAAAATTCGAGCAATATGACGTACGCCAATTATTCGAATAATCGAAAGATAGTGAGGCGTACGCCTCCTATCCTCTTTTCATCGGGGATTTATGTTTAAAAGGGGTTTAGGATTTGTAGAAATGATTTGAAATATTATGATTTGAAATTTAATCGGGTGACAAGAACTCACGCAATATGGCGCACGCCAATTGTTCAAGTGCTTGAGAAATAGTGAAGCGTACGCTTCCTATCTCCTTTTCATCCCAAACTTATGTTAAAGAGAAAATTCTTTTGAAATTAAGTTGGTTTGGAACATGGTTTGAATTTGTGTTGATTGAATAAATGAATTTTATTTTGTGTATTATTTCATCTACTCGATTAATCAATAACCAAGTAGGTTTCATTGTAAGGAAGCCCAAGAGTAAGCTATGTGAGGTTGATGGCGATGCTAAGAGCAATCGACTTACAAGGGTGTTTGAAAAATGGGCTCGATGTTTAAATCGAGAATTGTATGATTGTGCTTTTTGGAATTGGTTTGTGTTGGATGATGATTGAAATGAAATCGAATGAAAATGTGTTATGAGGTGATGAAATAGTTTTTATTTGAAATATGAAGCTTGTGAGAGTGGGAGACGCTCATTCAATTCTTTTTTATGAAGGCCAAAGCTAATGCTACTTATTTTTGCTTCTCATAGAGCATATGGTATGTGATATATACAAGAATAGAAAAAACGCCCCCTTTTATCCTTTCCCAACATATTACAGTGAAAAGGCATGGCATGTACTGTTATTATTTTTACATCTTTCAGAACCACAAAAACTCAATTATTTTCTTAAATTCTTCTAAAGCTAAACAATGCATTTTATTCAGCCTAAAAAAAAAAATCAAAACTACACTACAAACACATGAATAATCTAACAGACATAAATTTGTCGAATCATAAGGTAATCGAAGACAACCCAAGCCAATAAATCACACAAATTGCTGGAAGTGCCTGATACCGAAACTAAATTAAATCTAAACAGCTTAAATCTAAACAGCTTAAATCCACAATCATAAACCGAATCAAAACAACTTAAATCTAAACAGCTTAAATCCACAATCATAAACCGAATCAAAACAACTTAAATCTAAACAGCTTAAATCCATAATCACAAACGAATCAAAATGACACAATGCTTTCAACCTTATATTATTAATGCCGAGTACCAAACAGTATTCATGTCAAAAACAAGGAACGGTACGAGCTACGGTAGGACAACAACATCATGATAACATTAAACCAATTAATATCAGAGCTCAAAAAAAAATGAACATTAACATTTACCATCACACCCCATATCACAGAATGAAAATAACATTATGACATCCATACGAATCAAAAGTGAAAATGATATTATCAGCATTAATCGAAATCAAAGGTAACCTTATAAACCAAACAATAAAAAAACAGAATGTTGAACCAATAACAATCAACGCGAGGTCCACGCACACATCATTACCGAAATGTCAGAATGGTAGTTGTCAGGAGCTTGCTGAGCTTCTTGTCGTAATGTTGTTGTCGATGCTTCCATTGTTACGTTTATCGACTTGCTTTGTTTATTTCCTTTTCCTTATGACTGTGAATCATCGTGGCGATAAGTGGTTACGCGGATGTTTGATGAGGAACAGATCGGCGGAGATGAAGAGAGCGTTGGCGTACGGAAAATCCGAAGGAGTAAGGGTTTAATGGTGAATACGGTGAGGGTTTTGTTGGAGGGTTTGGGGGTTTTGTAAGGGTTGCGAGCGGGATGGCGGTGAGAGGAGGCGATGTGAAGTCGGAATGGGTTTCAGATGGGTTTTTGAGGTTGAAGGTGGGTCGCGATTTTGACGGCGGATGGAGGGTGATTTAAGGGTCGAAGATGGTTGACGGCGGAGTAAGGGTTACGGTTTAGGGGTTTTGTGAAGGTGATGTTTGGAAGCGATGATGGAGGTCGCGTAGTGGGTTTTAGAGTTGAAGATGATTTTGTTGTTGTTGAAGGAAAGGTGAAGGTGGAGGGAGAGTGAAGGTTGCGTTTGGTGGTGAAAGGTGATGGTGATGATGGTGCGAGAGGAAGGTGAGCGATGATGAACGGTAGTGGCGGCTGGGAGATTGTGGAAGATGAGAGGAGTCTGGGAGAGGCGAGGGTTTGTGGGTTGTTTTTCTCAGGAGAAAAATTGTGAGGTGAGGGTATTTGGTGATGGAAAAAGTTTACTGAGTGATGAGTCCTCTTTTATGATGAGAGTGAGGTTTTGAATTTGTACAGAATGGAGAGGATCATGGAGTGCCATCCTGAGTGGGGAGGAACGTGAGAGTTTGTTGGGAGTGGAGAGGAATGAGGTACGTGTGTGAGGTGAGTGATGTACAAGCTGAGTGAATTTTTTTGTTTTTAGTGGATTGGAGGATCCAATGTAAAAAATGTATATTTTTTTTATACACTTATGGTTTATTTAAGAAATAATATCATAAAAAACTAACTAATAATTAATTTTAAACTAACTAATATTTGAAAAACTAATTAATACTCAATTAAATAATTAATATTTAAAAGAAACTAACTAATTTTTAATATCATTCTAAAAAATATTTGACCAATTAAAAAATAAGAATCGAGTACAAATTTAATTCGGAAAAAATTAAACCAATCACACTAAAATTGTCAGCACAAAACCTATTATTTGAAAAAACACCCTTTCTTCAAATTTTAACGATTTGACCGATTTTTCTGTATTCTCAAATAAATTCGTTCCGACTGATATTTTAGGTGTTATTCATGATGCAATGTATGTCATGCTATGATAAAAAATGAAATTGATTCTACGAAAATTTAAATATGCCCGGACAAAATTGGGGTATGACAGCTGCCCCTATTTAATTATCTTGAACTAGAAAGTAAGAATGACGATAGTCTTCATACATTCGTGGTGGAAGGTAATTAAATACTAAAAGATCCGAATTTTGTCCTTTGGAATGCAATGGAATGATGCAGATGAAAATGCAATGGATACCAAGGTAATAGGGGTAGGATGTTCGGTCAATGCCAACCCTCGAGTCAACATTCAAATCTTGCAACGGGTTGTTTCTGATGTAAAGGCATATGCTGAACAGGTTTTCTGACACCAAAAGGATGACAGTAGATTTAATCGTTATCACCAAAAGGATGATAGTAATTCACTATGATTCCAAAGATTTCCATCACCAAAAGGATGATGTCTGTCATTTTGATAAAGTTTCCCACTACAGAGAGTATAATATCAAGGCTATCACCAAAAGGATGATAGTTGACTCATCAACTTCAAAGATCACCGTCACCAAAAGGATGAAGGTAAGATCCAACAACAATACTTGTTATCTCCAAAAGAATGATAATAAGTCAAACAACTTCAATGATCACCATCACCAAAAAGGATGAAGGTATAGTCACACAACAAACTCGTTATCACCAAAAGGATGATAATAAGTCGAAACAATCACCATCACCAAAAGGATGAAGGTATAATTAAAAACAAAACTTGTTACCACCAAAAGGATGATAATAAGCACACAACACAATTGATCACCATCACCAAAAGGATGAAGGTAAGATCAAGACACAAACTTGTTATCACCAAAAGGATGATAATAAGTCAACAATCACCATCACCAAAAGGATGAAGGTATAATTAAAAGACAAAACTTGTTATCACCAAAAGGATGATAATAAGTCACACAACTCAAAGGATCCCCATCACCAAAAGGATGAAGGTAAGATCAAGACAAACTTGTTATCACCAAAAGGATGATAATAAGTCAACAATCACCATCACCAAAAGGATGAAGGTATTGTCAAACGACAAAACTTGTTACCACCAAAAGGATGATAATAAGCACACACGCAATTGATCACCATCACCAAAAGGATGAAGGTAAGATCAAGACAAACTTGTTATCACCAAAAGGATGATAATAAGTGAACAATCACCATCACCAAAAGGATGAAGGTAAGGTCAAACGACAAAACTTGTTACCACCAAAAGGATGATAATAAGCACACACGCAATTGATCACCATCACCAAAAGGATGAAGGTAGGATCAAGACCCAAACTTGTTATCACCAAAAGGATGATAATAAGTCGACAATCACCATCACCAAAAGGATGAAGGTATTGTCAAACGACAAAACTTGTTACCACCAAAAGGATGATAATAAGGACAGAACTTTAAAACTTGTTATCACCAAAAGGATGATAATAAGCTGAAACAGACTCAATGATCGCCATCACCAAAAGGATGAGGGTAAGATCAAAACAAAACTCGTTATCACCAAAAGGATGATAATGAGCCCATAACTCAAATGGTCACCGTCACCAAAAGGATGAAGGTAAGACCAATCAACAAAACTTGTTATCACCAAAAGGATGATAATAAGTCAATAGTCACCATCACCAAAAGGATGAAGGTACTACAAACAACAGAACTCGTTATCACCAAAAGGATGATAATGAATCCACAATCACCATCACCAAAAGGATGAAGGTGAGATAAAACTTGTTACCACCAAAAGGATGATAATAAGTTGTAATAACTTCAAATATTGCTGACACCAAAAGGATGACAGTGGGATTGGACTTTCCAAATGTCACCATCACTAAAAGGATGATAGCTTAAACCAAACTCCATAATCTCTATCACCAAAATGATGATATTAGATTGACCTGGGCGTCATCACCAAAAGGATGATGATTGAGCCAAAATGACAAGGATTGCTTATCACCATAAGGATCGCCGACACCAAAAGGATGATGGTAAGCTTGTAATAATTGCAGAGGTCACCATCCACCAAAAGGATGAAGGTTAGACCAAAACTTCAAGGATCTTCGACACCAAAAGGATGATGGTAAGATCACAAATGTCAAGGATCTACCATTACCAAAAGGATAACGGTTATCGTAAACAGGGTGATGATTAATATTATTCCTCAATGGACTTTCACCAAAAGGATGATAGTGAGAAAAAATATTTGGAAAAACCAGGCTACTGTCAATGTTCAGTAAACCCGATTTATCGGGTAGTTTTGGACATTGTTGGGTGAGACTTGCTTGGGGTATCGATAACAAAAGGTTGCAAAACCAATATTCTCTGGGGAGATGTAGTCTCTGTCAACAAAAGGTTATGGGAACGACTCATTGAGGGACGCTCAATGCGAAATAAGGTAAGTGTTTGGAGAAACATTTCTTGGCTTAGCTGAGGATAATATCTTATCAACAAAAGGTTGAAAGATGTAACTCGATGGGGGACGCCCAACAATACAAGGTAGGGACTCACTCAGAGGAAGTGACAATGATTCGACTGAGGGTTGGCCTGGATGCCCACAACTAAACCTTGGATTTTGATTCGTGTTATGTACATGAATGATATGTATGTATTATGTATGAGGTGATGCATGTGATGCATGTTTGAATGCAAAGAATGATTGGTTTGTTTGGGATTGGCCCCCCTTTTCAAAGGCAATGTGTTTTCTGGAAACCAGTACTGATTGTATTTGTTTTTGTGCGGGTGCCAGCAAGGTGGGCTTTGGGTTTTTCTGGTAATTGTCAATGTGGATTGATCTATTGATGGGTGAAAAGGATCTGACTTCCCGACACTCGGTAGCTGATGATGTGATGAACACGCAATAGGTGTGGATACGCTTGGTGCCCCAAGCTTGTTCTCTTGTTGATACATTGTGTATTTGTCTTTGAGAAGATCTCGATTTCTTCTTCTGAAATGTATGGCCAACCTGTAACTGAGCATAGCGACGTGATCAACGCATGATGATTATGCCTTTGACGTGCCCTAAGGATTCTTGTCAAGATGTGGTACTGTACTTGTATGAGCTTTAGACGTTTCTGTTATGAATTTCAAGCAGTTACTAATGTCTGGATGTAGCCTGCTTGACTGACTTGAAGATATAAGGGAATTTTCCCCTTGCAACTTGTCTTGCCCCTGACTAGCCTTTGAGGGACCTGCCCCAGACGGCCAAGTATTGAAGTGTTTTTCCTCCCTGATCAACCGATGCCTGGAGATTTATCTTGTACTGACTACTTCTTATGTCAACATGATCCGAAGATGCCATGCCCCTGATTCACAGAATGGTCTTGATTCGTGTCAGCACCAATGATCAAGTGCCTCTTGAATTGCCCCTTGTTGGAATTTACTCGATGTCAAGTACTGACTGACAATTTAAGAATTATTATTCAAGAAATGGTGATTTTAATGCAACAGTTATGCAAGTTTTGAAAAATAATCATTCATTTGGAGTGTTGTGGTAGTGTGTGACGAGTGGATCATGAGTCCAAACGCGGTGCTGATTTTAGCTAGCGTGTGAGTGATATTGTGAGAAAAGAATATTAGCAAATCTTTGGGAGTCAGTTTACTCAACCTTGCTATAGTATGCTTTCAGAACAAACCTTACTTCAATTAGGTCTTTTGAAGGTTGTAACGTGGCTTGGTTCATGGTTATTGAAACAAAAGGATATAAGGCTCAAAGTTTATTTTAACCCACCCCTTCTTCATGATGATCTCCAATCCTACGTTCAGTTGATTCACACACATTTGTTTTTTGCAGGTGTAAGGATAAAGATGGTGATTCAAGGCCTCTTGGAATGGCAGCCACCTTATTTGGTTTTTTTTGGATGTCGGTGACCCTTTGATTTTGTGTATGGTGGTCACTGAATCTTGTTTTGTTTTATTGGAGACTTTCATTGTCTCTTTCGATTTTTTTGTTTTGATCCTTAACTTTTGCATGGACTGCTTTGTTTGAAGCTTTAATCCATCGGGATTGTCCCTGTTTTTTGCCTAAGTCTCCTTTCGGGGTGTTGGACTTAGCGAACTTTTTCTTTTTTTTGATTTTTTTTTGGAAATTGTGACTGCCAAGTCATTGGTCATTGAAGAACAACCGACATAGATTTTGGATTGGTATGGTTCTTTCGACACTTCAGGATGTGTGCGAAGAATGTCATATGGTTGGTCCTTGAATGGGATATTTCATCTTGTAATTTGAATGCGTAGTCAGATTAACTGAACACTACCCTGCCTCAGGTTAAGCGTAAGGGTTTGTAGATCCGAAAGAAACTCCTACTTCTAGGCTCAAAGTGGTTGACTAGGGATTAACTCCTTATCTCTCCAGTGTTTGGGGATTTGAAACAATGCATGTACATCATCAGCAAGGTTTTACCTGAAAGCATACAATCAGTAATTATGAGTATTTTGTTTTTCGTCATCCTCCTTCCAACATTTACTAACAATAGTGTGATGAAAGAAAGTGAGGTGGAAAAGTATGTGTTTGTGATTTGCAAATGTGATAAATGAGTGAATATGAAAGATTGATTCAAAGCATGCATAATCATCCCATTAATAAAACCAAGTACAAATAACAATGTTTAAAGCATACAATACTTAGACAAACAAGATCAAATTACAAGAATGCAAAATGGTAAAAATGGCATCAGGATCGCCTTCATTCAAATGCAACGGGCCTTCATCTCTTGATTCTTTGTTGGGGAGTTGTTCTGCTTTTTCAGGCTGGTGGGAAGCTTTATCTTCGAGCTTCACTTGACTCTGCATGCGCCGGCATGGGGTTTGTTGCAACGTTTGGCCTCACAGGCGTGAATGTAAGTGCTTTACTATCAACCAAATCTTGAACCTTGTGCTTGAAAGCCTTACAATTCTCTATTGTATGCCCTGGGGCACCCATGTGATACTCACAGTGAGCATTGGCGTCGTAACCTGGAGGATATGGCGGAGTTACAGGTGTTATCTCCTTCAGAACAACCGATCCATCCTTTAGTAGGTAGGGGAGGATCTTGCTATATGATACTGGCACAGGATCGAAATGTCTTTCTGGCCTCCTTGCCCTCTGCTGGTTAGGTGGACGTGGTTGTGGAACACGTTGCTGTTGATTCTGATGTGGCTGCTGGTAAGCCGGTTGTTGATAAGGTTGTTGATACGGTTGTTGATAGGGTGGCTGATACGGTGTCGGGACGACAGCGGCAACCTGATCGTAAGGTATAGGAGCATACGGTCGTGCCCTATATCCACCTCCTCCCATTATGGCATTGGTTTGACCTTCTGGCTTCTTTGAGAGATTAGGATATGGTTTCTTCATCCCACTTGAAGCATTGGCAGCGCAAGGTAGTTTTCCTTTCTTGATTTGACTCTCGATTCGTTCTCCCACGGAGACGACCTCAGCAAAAGTTGGGAAACTGGATCCTACCATCTTCTCCATGTACTGGGTGTGCAGAGTTCCCATAAACATGTCAATCAGTTCTTTGTCAAGGAGAGGAGGTTGGACACGAGCTGCAAGCTCTCTCCACCGCTGTGCGTATTCCTTGAATGACTCATTGTTGCGTTGAGTCATGTCTTGTAGCTGTGTGCGATTGGGCGCTAGATCAGTGTTGTACTGATAATGCCTGAGGAATGCTTCAGCAAGGTCTCTCCATGACTGGACCTGACCTCTCTCCAGTTGCATGTACCACTCCAAGGATGCCCCACTAAGGCTATCTTGGAAGTAATGAATCAGGAGTTGATCATTACCGATGTGGGCAGCCATCTTGCGGCAGTAAGCTCTGAGGTGTGTTCTTGGGCAGCTGATTCCCTTGTATTTATCAAAGTCCGGGACCTTGAATTTTTGTGGAATCACGAGTCCTGGTACCAGGCACATATCAACGGCGTCCAAACCGGGAGTAGTGTGAACCTCCAAGGACTTAAACTTTTCCTCCAAAGCATGGAGTCTATCAACAGCTGGGTCTGGGAGACCTCCAACAACAGGTTTGGTGGGTTGTGGCATGAAGAAGGCATCGTATGGATCTTCATCACCCATCACAGATCCGTGTCGAGCAGACGTAGCAGAATGCTCGTGGGGGTTCATGTTGACCATAGGAACGGGAATAGGGATCGGTCCTCCTCTAGGCTGATTAGGGTTACCATCAAGGTCAATCACTCCAGGGATACTGAGCGATGGCGATCCAAACTCGGCAGCAACTTTTCTGGCTTCGGCGCTAGTCTCAGCATCTTTCTCCTTCTGGGCCAAGAGTAACATGGTTTCCAGCAAGCGATCCATCTTTGCCTGCATGGAGTCAATGTCGGTTCTCATCGAAACCTGGTTTGCTTCCAATTGTTCAAGTGTCATCTTGTAGTTGCGGCGTGTCTCGTACCGGTGTCGAGTAGTCAGCGTTTACTGGACAAAGGGTAGAATATGGTGTAAGTTTTTTGTTCTGGACAATGATATGCAATGCATGTTGATGATATGCAAATGCATGAAATTCTGCCATTTTTCACAAAGGAATATAGACTCAAAATCATTCATATGTCGAGTACAGAAGTATGGATTTCTATGATTACTAGAAATTCCCAAAGGTAGGTTCTAAAGTTATGTTTTCAAGGAAGGAACTTAGACTCACGGATCAAGTTCAAAACTTCCTCGCAATGGTGGGTTAGCCACATCGTGATGGGAGTTCCGAAATGATCTAATCTAAGTGGGGTTCTCGTATTGTACGAACAGGGTGTAGACCCTTCGGTTCAATACTACATAATCGCCAATCATGAAAACAAAACCTGGGTTTAAGGCGAGGTCCCTAGAGTCACGGATCGTGTTTAGAACCTTCCCCGCAATGATGGGCTAGCCATATTGTGATGGAAACTCCAAACAGATCTACTCTAGGTGGAGTCTTCGTATTGTCCCAATGAGGTGTACACCCCCCGGTTCAATACTACACAACTCCGGGTTCTAAGTTTTTTATCGAAGCTCGGGTATGGAGCTTATCTCACAGCATACATCAAACCCCATATCAAAGTATCAAGATAAATACATACAACACAAGCAATCAGAAAAGAATACAGAGAAATAAGTATGGAAGAAAAGAATATCTTCCAATAGTCATAGCAAAATCAGACTAAGTTAGGCTAGACTCTCTCTTGCTTGGAGCAGATGTCCCCAGCAGAGTCGCCAGTCTGTCGCACCTCAAAAATGCGATCCCTCGCGATACGACGCGGAAAAAATGTTCGAAACAGAGTCGCCACCGAACTTTATTTATTCCAATGAAGGAATAGGAAAATATCGAGAAAACCTTTAGAAATAAGAACAATGGTCGTCGTAACCATATTCGGGTTCGGGAGTCGATTACGCAAGGGGAAGGTATTAGCACCCCTTACGTCCGTTGTACTCAACGGGAACCTTTTAGTCTGATTTTGCTATTTGACTGTTAATTGACTGTTTATCTGCTTGCTTCGAGTGATTACAATTGATGATAGATATGGATGAAGACCTCAGGGGGGGAAAATGGGAGGTTTTTTTATTAGTGTGCTCACGAAGATACAGCAATCTCCTGCCTACGTATCCTTATGGTGCAATAAGGAAATCAGAGCATTCGTAGTTCGGGCTACTACAAATATTTGGTGGGTTTTGTTTTGTTGAACGACTGTATAGGTCGGCGTTCTAACGGCTAAACGCTGGCTTGTCTACTCTCGGGGGAGGCTCTAGCACTGGTTTGTTGTGCGCATTAGAAAGGATTGACAGTGTTCTTTTTGAAAGGGTTTTGGTCACGCGGGGGTGACAAGTTGATTTGATGTGTTTGGGTGTTTTGGTTTCGATCGCTCGGGGGCGAGAAGTTAGGTTTGATTTGTTTGAGATGTTTTTGGAGAACGACGAAAGGTTGAGCAATGTGGTGTTCACCAATTGTCCAATTCTTTCGAGGAATAATAAGGCGTCCGCCTTCTATTCCTTTTTCATTCAGATTATTTTGAAATTTTGTTTGTGGATGTTGAATATGCACGGTAGTGAGGCGTACGCCCCTACTTGCTTATCCAAAGAATAATGAGGCGTACGCCACCTATTCTCTTATCCAAGTTTATTTAGCGTGTTTTAGTCGGAAGTCGATAATTTGTGCAATATGGCGTACGCCAATTATTCAAATAATCGAGAGAGGGTGAGGCGTACGCCTCCCCTCTTTTATCATCCGAAGTTTAAATTGTAAAAAATATGTCTTTAGATGTTTGTATGTGATTTGCGAAAATAGTTTGAATTTATTCGATTGTGGTTTTGATTTGATGACGAAGATTCGAGCAATATGGCGTACGCCAATTATTCGAATAATCGAGAGATAATGAAGCGGATGCTCACTATTCTCCTTTTCATCTGAAATATGGAATTAAAAGGATTTGGAATTTGTAGAAGTGATTTGAAATTGTATAATTATGGTTTTGATTTGAATGACGAAGATTCGAGCAATGTGGCGTTCGCCAATTATTCGAATCATCGAAAGATAGTGAGGCGTACGCCTCCTATCCTCTTTTCATCTGAAACATGGAATTAAAAGGATTTGGAATTTGTAGAAATGATTTGAAATTGTATGATTATGGTTTTGATTTGATGACGAAGATTCAAGCAATGTGGCGTACGCCAATTATTCGAATAATCGAGAGATAATAAAGCGGATGCTTACTATTCTCCTTTTCATTCAAAGATTAATTATTAAAAGGTTTTGAGGAGTGTATTTATTGAAAGGGTTTGATTTGATGACGAAAATTCGAGCAATATGGCGTACGCCAATTATTCGAATAATCGAAAGATAGTGAGGCGTACGCCTCCTATCCTCTTTTCATCGGGGATTTATGTTTAAAAGGGGTTTAGGATTTGTAGAAATGATTTGAAATATTATGATTTGAAATTTAATCGGGTGACAAGAACTCACGCAATATGGCGCACGCCAATTGTTCAAGTGCTTGAGAAATAGTGAAGCGTACGCTTCCTATCTCCTTTTCATCCCAAACTTATGTTAAAGAGAAAATTCTTTTGAAATTAAGTTGGTTTGGAACATGGTTTGAATTTGTGTTGATTGAATAAATGAATTTTATTTTGTGTATTATTTCATCTACTCGATTAATCAATAACCAAGTAGGTTTCATTGTAAGGAAGCCCAAGAGTAAGCTATGTGAGGTTGATGGCGATGCTAAGAGCAATCGACTTACAAGGGTGTTTGAAAAATGGGCTCGATGTTTAAATCGAGAATTGTATGATTGTGCTTTTTGGAATTGGTTTGTGTTGGATGATGATTGAAATGAAATCGAATGAAAATGTGTTATGAGGTGATGAAATAGTTTTTATTTGAAATATGAAGCTTGTGAGAGTGGGAGACGCTCATTCAATTCTTTTTTATGAAGGCCAAAGCTAATGCTACTTATTTTTGCTTCTCATAGAGCATATGGTATGTGATATATACAAGAATAGAAAAAACGCCCCCTTTTATCCTTTCCCAACATATTACAGTGAAAAGGCATGGCATGTACTGTTATTATTTTTACATCTTTCAGAACCACAAAAACTCAATTATTTTCTTAAATTCTTCTAAAGCTAAACAATGCATTTTATTCAGCCTAAAAAAAAAAATCAAAACTACACTACAAACACATGAATAATCTAACAGACATAAATTTGTCGAATCATAAGGTAATCGAAGACAACCCAAGCCAATAAATCACACAAATTGCTGGAAGTGCCTGATACCGAAACTAAATTAAATCTAAACAGCTTAAATCTAAACAGCTTAAATCCACAATCATAAACCGAATCAAAACAACTTAAATCTAAACAGCTTAAATCCACAATCATAAACCGAATCAAAACAACTTAAATCTAAATAGCTTAAATCCATAATCACAAACGAATCAAAATGACACAATGCTTTCAACCTTATATTATTAATGCCGAGTACCAAACAATATTCATGTCAAAAACAAGGAACGGTACGAGCTACGGTAGGACAACAACATCATGATAACATTAAACCAATTAATATCAGAGCTCAAAAAAAATGAACATTAACATTTACCATCACACCCCATATCACAGAATGAAAATAACATTATGACATTCATACGAATCAAAAGTGAAAATGATATTATCAGCATTAATCGAAATCAAAGGTAACCTTATAAACCAAACAATAAAAAAACAGAATGTTGAACCAATAACAATCAACGCGAGGTCCACGCACACATCATTACCGAAATGTCAGAATGGTAGTTGTCAGGAGCTTGCTGAGCTTCTTGTCGTAATGTTGTTGTCGATTCTTCCATTGTTACGTTTATCGACTTGCTTTGTTTATGTCCTCTTCCTTATGACTGTGAATCATCGTGGCGATAAGTGGTTACGCGGATGTTTGATGAGGAACAGATCGGCGGAGATGAAGAGAGCGTTGGCGTACGGCAAATCCGAAGGAGTAAGGGTTTAATGGTGAATACGGTGAGGGTTTTGTTGGAGGGTTTGGGGGTTTTGTAAGGGTTGCGAGCGGGATGGCGGTGAGAGGAGGCGATGTGAAGTCGGAATGGGTTTCAGATGGGTTTTTGAGGTTGAAGGTGGGTCGCGATTTTGACGGCGGATGGAGGGTGATTTAAGGGTCGAAGATGGTTGACGGCGGAGTAAGGGTTACGGTTTAGGGGTTTTGTGAAGGTGATGTTTGGAAGCGATGATGGAGGTCGCGTAGTGGGTTTTGGAGTTGAAGATGATTTTGTTGTTGTTGAAGGAAAGGTGAAGGTGGAGGGAGAGTGAAGGTTGCGTTTGGTGGTGAAAGGTGATGGTGATGATGGTGCGAGAGGAAGGTGAGCGATGATGAACGGTAGTGGCGGCTGGGAGATTGTGGAAGATGAGAGGAGTCTGAGAGAGGCGAGGGTTTGTGGGTTGTTTTTCTCAGGAGAAAAATTGTGAGGTGAGGGTATTTGGTGATGGAAAAAGTTTACTGAGTGATGAGTCCTCTTTTATTATGAGAGTGAGGTTTTGAATTTGTACATAATGGAGAGGATCATGGAGTGCCATCCTGAGTGGGGAGGAACGTGAGAGTTTGTTGGGAGTGGAGAGGAATGAGGTACGTGTGTGAGGTGAGTGATGTACAAGCTGAGTGAATTTTTTTGTTTTTAGTGGATTGGAGGATCCAATGTAAAAAATGTATATTTTTTTTATACACTTATTATTTATTTAAGAAATAATATCATAAAAAACTAACTAATAATTAATTTTAAACTAACTAATATTTGAAAAACTAATTAATACTCAATTAAATAATTAATATTTAAAAGAAACTAACTAATTTTTAATATCATTCTAAAAAATATTTGACCAATTAAAAAATAAGAATCGAGTACAAATTTAATTCGGAAAAAATTAAACCAATCACACTAAAATTGTCAGCACAAAACCTATTATTTGAAAAAACACCCTTTCTTCAAATTTTAACGATTTGACCGATTTTTCTGTATTCTCAAATAAATTCGTTCCGACTGATATTTTAGGTGTTATTCATGATGCAATGTATGTCATGCTATGATAAAAAATGAAATTGATTCTACGAAAATTTAAATATGCCCGGACAAAATTGGGGTATGACAGCACCGACTCTAAAGTCAACATAGAAAAGTCTATAATAATATTTAGCCTTGCATAGACCTACTCTAAAGTCAACAAAAAAGGACAATAAAGATGTTTATAGTCGGGTTGCAACATGACAACCTCACTCGAACAAATTTTTTCAATCCACTCCATCAACCGAACAATATCATATTTATGGTAAAACATTTGGAAACAATTTTAAACATTCGTGAAAGAAACTACAAAAGTTCTACCCACATTAACTTTCAAAAAACATACACAAAAAGTAATCACATCCGAGATTAATTCGTTCTACTAAAAGTACAAGATCAATCTTCATCTAATGATTGATCATCCAAATCGTCATCATAATGATGAGAATGTGATACAAAAGTTGAAGTGTCAAATTTCTTCATCATAAATTCCTTCCAAGCATTCATCTCCCTCTCCATCCTTTGTGCAGTCTCGGTAGCAGCTTTTGCAGCCTCGGTAGCAGCTCGCATTGCTTCGTTAGCCTCTTGTAATTGGGTCGTTGCAGCCTCGGCAATTTGTTCAGCTCTAATTCTAGCTGCTCTTTCAGCTTCTAATGACATCCCAAACATAGAGTGTTGAGGAGTTTGAGATTGTTGGGTAAAACTTTTTGATCCACGTTTTAGATTAATAGCTAAATCTGCAGCGCCATAAACCCGACCACGGTTACGGCCCCCAGCAGCCTCTGTCCATAGCTGATTTACACGCTCTCCATCTAACACTTGAACAACCTCTCCATTCCCTTCTTCAGTTGGCTGAAGTTCTGCATCAAACTTCTCTTTAAAAGTCTTCTGCATAACACAACATTATAATGCTAAGTTAGTGCTCTGTTAAGAATTTAGAGATGATATGTTGGTTAGAAGTTAGTGCTCTGTTAAGAATTGTTAGAATTTGTTAAATGTTGTTAAAAGGTTGAATCAGTTAACTATTTATAATGCTAAGTTTGTTTGAGTTACATAGTTAGTAATAGTTAGTTATGTTAGGGTTAGCTCTACTAGAAAGATGCTAAATTCTATTAGTAAGGTCTGTTAGTGAAATACTTGGTGTCAGCTTTAAAATGAACAAATCAGTTGGCTTGAGTTTGTAATTAAAAAAAGTTAGAAAATTGTTAGTGTGATTTACAATTAGTTTTGCAATTACAGTTAGGAAAAAAATGTTAATGTTCGTAGGTTAAGTCGTTAGGAAAATGTTAACTGTTAGAAATCAGTAAAGAAAATGATTATGTCAATGCAATTGAATTAATGCTTATTGGATGATTACACAGTTTTACAGGTGAATGGTTTTTTGTTGACTCTGAAGTTGCTATGCTATGCTCCTTGTTGATTAATAGAACGAATTATCACAAAAGTTAGAGTTAGTTTACATGGATAGAGTTAGCAGTTTTGAAACTCTATTAGAATTATATACCAACCTTAATTGGATTGCAAGTAAAAAAAATAGTTCGAATTAGTGGTTAGCATGGTTAATTGAATGTTTGATTTCTGTTAGTGTTAGGAGTCGGATTAGTGAGTAATGTTGAGTTGTTAGCACGTCACTGTCAGTAGGTTGAAAAAGTAAGGAATATTTAACAGCAAGATAACACAAGCAATTGTATCATTCTTATACAGCTATGCCAATGAAACTCAAAATGGTTATGCCCCATATCTATCTAAGAAAAGTCCCATATCTGCCAAATGGCTATGCCAATGAAACTCAAGATAACACAGCAAGTTTAAAGTCCCATATCTATCTAAGAAAAGAATCAATAATAATAATAGTATTTGTGCGTTGTCTCATGCATTGTCACTATAGCAATCGACACATCCACGTTGTGCTCAGAAATCTAATGGGACTGATAATTATTTTGCCTAAATTGTCACTATAGCAAACAAAGATACACATCACTAGTGTTCATACTCATTCGAGTTACTGAATGTTGCACGTGAAGTTGCTTTTGAATGTGAAGGTGTGCCTAAATTGATTAAAGACGTGGGATGTTCCTTACAAAATAAACCAATTGAAGAATGGAAAGTGTCGTTAGATAATCTTAAACATTAGTTAATATATCTATCCATATAAAGTGACAATGCATTAGTTAATATATACAGTAATTATAAAAGTACAGGCTCACTTTATCATAAAAGTACAGTAATTATATACATTAGTTAATATATATCTATCCATATAAAAAATAATATAAAGACATGTAGTCAAGTTATAAAGTAGTAATGTACTAGAATTGATTTTATTGATTGATACTCCAATATTATTTAGTATGAGATGGAGTCAAGTTACACAAATCCATAATTTTAGTTCCTATTTTGAAAAGCAGCAACAACAAACAGTTTATGGGACTTTAAACTGTTTTTCTGTAATAATAGTTAATAGGAATTTTCAAACTGATTGCAGGAATTTCAAACTGATTGCAGGAATTTCAAACTGATATCAAACAACACAGCAAATATTGATGCAGGAATTTCAAACAAATATCAAACAGCACAGCAAATTGATTGCAGGAATTTCAAACTGATAGTTAAACATAGGACTTATGCTATTATATCTAACTTACATTAGACTATAAAAATGGATAACTAGATCCTTTTTGGAGAGTTTAATTTGAATAAGTCTGCTTCTGAAAGCATGGATGCAAATATTGATGCAGTAAAATTTACGAGAACTTACATAAGTAGATGCAGCACGACTGTCAACCCATTCACCATTTTTCCTCTTGTGTGTTTTTAAAAATAACTCATCGGGACGCAGATCCCTTTGAAGTTCACGTGACTACAAAAATCAAATAATCCAATAATCAATACAGAATACGAGTAAAACTGTCAAGATATAAAGAATCTTCATAATAATAATAATTTGTTAGGATTTTATTACTTACAAGTTGAAGTGCAACATCAATATGAGCCTTACGGCCTGTGGTGTGGACTGCTCCGCCTCTTGCGGAAGCTCGATTGGTCTTGTTTTGAGAAGACACAGCCAAAAACTCGGTCTTTTTCCAATAAGTTTGAAGTTCAACCCAAGCATCATCACCAATCCATGAAGGTCGAGTCTCTTTTCTCCTCGCCTTCCCCAACATGTCGTTTAATCGTTTTCTTCCATTTTTTTCAAATGCGCTATAGACAAATGCATGATCGAAAGTGTCGCATCCGCGAAAATCAACCGGCGGGCTGAAACAAAAACAAACACAGAGCCGCCACTGCGCGTTATTTATCCCAAACTAGGGAAAGGAAACGCTCAGAGAAACCTGGAAAGGAAATGGTCTCGCGACCAAAGAGAAAGGGTAAGGGAGTCGGTTACGCAAGGGGAAGGTATTAGCACCCCTCACGTCCGTCGTACTCGACGGGATCCACGTTCTAAAATAAAGAATAGGTTGCTAAACATCACACACACACACAGGGAACGCATGTGGGGTTAAGAGAAGGGAGCTCGATAGGACGTCGCATCCTATGCCTACATATCTCGTCTGGAACGAGAATCAGAGCCACTGTAGTTCGGCTTACGCACGCCAAACAACACAAAACGCACAAACAGATGGCAAACATGGAGCCCGACAACCACTCAATGGAATTACGTCAGCATCCGAACCAAAACACGCACAAAACGGCAAACGTGGAGCCCGACCGCCAATCACTGGACTTACGTCGGCATCCGAACCAAACACACAATCAGATAACAAGTAAACACACACAAAAAAGAAAAAGGTTGCCCGGAGTGGTCTCGCACGACCACCTGCCTACATACCTCGTCTGGAACAAGGATCAGGGCGATGTAGTTCCCCCTCAAGGGAAAGAAAAACTAGCCAGAAACCAAGGGAAGACACACTACCAGGGAGCTGGACTCGAGCCTAGTGTTGTCATGCATCGTTACCCTACGTTCAGGTTTCTACCTACTTGCACAACTGCAAGCTAATCCTATCCAGGAAAGAAGCAAGCATACAAGCATACAAGCAATTCAAGCATTTCAAGCAAACATGTCAAACTAATATTCACAAAGCACACACTATAACCAATCAAGTGAGGCTCAAACAATGGGTTTGACTGCCGAAGCAAGTCATCTGTACATGGGTATTATTCGCTCTTAACCTTGCCATTACGAGGCTAAGGTGAAGCAGATGAAAGGTGAAGTGAGGATGAGACCTCACAGCTCCTATCCCTGACCAGGGAGAGCTTCAGACAAAGGAGCGTGGGTCCAGAATGGAGGGACCCTTCTACGCTCAAAGACTCTGACTCGATCGTGCAACAACACAAGATCTTGGGTTTGTGTCCCAATGCATCAACACACAGCCGTGTGAGCAGAGGGACGACTCACAGAATAATGGGGGATAGATTGCATATCCCTTTGATCCACCAATTGCCTCATAGAGGTCTTTCACCTGCTTGGCACAAATGTAAACAATCACAAACATCGCCTCTTAAGGAGGACTTCAGACATTTTGCCCGGCCAAGTAACAGGCCGGGTCTCCCAGACTACATGAAGAATAGAAGTCCTACCTCAAGTGGTTTAAAAACCAAGCAGCAGCAAGCAAGTTCTTAAAGAACTGTAAGCAACTAAATGTACCTGAAATCAATCAAGTATCATCAGTACTCAGACAGACAAACAGTAAACAACAAATGTTAATCAGTCAGACTATACAAACAACACAAGCACATAAATGCAAGATACGAGCTCAAGCTCAAGCTTCACAACCTACAAAACAAAGTTATGTTAGTTCTCCACATCAAACAAATTCAATTTTATTGACTTGAATCATTCTCCTTAAGCTTTGTGCATTTCATCCTGAAAAGTCAAACCAAATGTGAGAAACTGGACCACTAGGCCAAGCCTAGGGTCCAAAAGGGAGAAAAAATTCTAAACAGCAAACAATTCTCAACCAAAACCAAATTAATGCAAATAGAAAGCAAACGCAATTGATCCCATACTCATATCATTTACCATATTCATTTCATGACCAAAACAAGTCAAACTAGGTCAAATGCAACATCCAATGTCCCAACAGAATAACTTCAATCAAAAGCATACCAAAACAATTCCAAAAATCCTCAAATAATTCACACCTAAACAGGACCTATTCAAGGTATAGCATGTCAATTTTCAGCTCAATTGGACAAAAGGAACTAGGCCAATGAAAATCAAGAAATCCAGACAAGATTCTTCAAGCCAATTCAAGGTATCAACACATACATTCACTTCAAAAATTCATAAGTCAATGAAAACAATTAAGAAATGAATGGGACCAAAACAGGGATGTCCTACAATGTGTCAACAATCAGCATACCAAATTTCATCTTCATCCAAAACCATATGAGAATTTCACACAAGATATACAAACATGTGTCGTACAAGCTTGCACAATGAACCAACAGAGAAGAAAAATATCAATCAAATTGAAAATGCCATGGAAAAATCTAGAAATATTCACATAACATCTCAACATGTCAATAATCATCCATGCAAAATTTCAATCCAATCCAATAATCATAGGTCATGCAAATAAATCCAGAAAGTTGACCTAGCTAGGTGTGACACAAATTGTCACACCTAGATTCAAAAAATCATAACTCAATCACCAGGTATCCAAAAATCACAAACTTTATATGTAAATCACCATCAACATGTCCAGAATGAGCACAAAAAATTTCAGGAATTTATTTAAATGTATGAGCATTTCACAATGAAAATGGCAAAACATGTAAAAAAAACACACAAGTCAAAGATCCATAGGCCAAGTCAATATTTCACCATGCACAACTTCTAAAACCATGCCTATAAAATTCTAGGGGAAAAATAGGATCCAACAAAAAAACTCTCATAATTTTTGGACTAACCAATATTTTTTATGAATTTTTTAAAGATTAAAATGAATTGTGGAATAATTATTTAAGTGTTTTATTTAATTAAAATGATTTAATTGGATCCAATGACATTTCTGTAATTAACATCAACCGGTCCCATTCATTTTTTCGCTGGCTCCTCCCGATTGGTCCACAATGGCGCTAAACACAATTCAAAAATGGCAAAGCAACAGAACGGATCAAACACGCGTTCTTCCTCATTTCCGTTCCAGAATTTCCCAGCAAGCTCAAGAACAAGTGAAGAACAAATTCTAACCAAAATTATCGTGCGTATAACCGTTGGAAAGGTCTGAATGAGAGGATCACAAATATGTAATTATTTTTCCCTAATTCCTACTGTACGCACGGGATCGATCGAAAATGCAAACACACATCAAACTAAAAATCAAGATAACTTTCTCTACAGTTAATCATTTCACAAACTATTCATATCAGGATGATCTACATGGAACGAACTACAAGAAGCATATCATAATTTAAGAAACGATGAGATTCGAATTTTGGTACCTTGAATGAAGCAGTGCTCGAATCTGATGCTTTTGACTCCAATTGTCCAAAACAGATGAAGTTTGAGGATGAGGAAGTTGAATGGAAATGCTATCCTAGCTCGAACACGATCCAGATACCAGAACTCTCAAATCACCATTGCTATGCACACTTTGAACAGTTGAGATTCTTGAGGATTTTGATGTTGCCTTGCCAAAACAGTAGAAGAAGAAGATGATTGGAAGAAGCAGCAAGAAGAACCACACGATTTGGTGGAGAATTGGAAGAGATTTGCTCAATTTTGTTCTTGAAGCTTCTTGAGAAATCTTGAGAATTTGGAGGGAAACTTGGTTGAAATCTCTTGTGAATTGTGATTCTGATCAAAGTTAGTTATGATTAGGAATTTATACTTCCAATTAATCAGCTCTTAATCATGATTTAACCAAAGTGCAAGGTAATTAGCAAAAGTGTCACTTTCAAAGCAAGGGCAAAATGGTCTTTTCATATGAGCTCTGTGACAGCTCATTGACAGCACACACACTCTCAAAATGACATGTGTGATCTGTTGCAACTTGTCCCATGGCCATTGGATGTGTAGTTTGGAATTTCACTATGTCATGGCAAATTGTCTAATTTTCAAATGCAATTCATAAGTGACTTGTTCAAATATGAGACCTTGACATGTTATGACCATTCCAACCATTTTCAAATTGCATTTGTGAGGTGTTGCAAAAATCCCCACTCAAAAATTCTCATTATTTCTCAAGTTGAACCATTTTGCCCTTGGATTTTTAACTGTACACTTGAAATTTGACTTTTTGCATTGACCATTTTTGAAGAATTCCAATTATGCACCATGAAAGTACATGTCAAATGGAGTTTGTACATAAAAAGATCACTCAATTTGGACACTCCATGTGGAAGTTATGCCCCTCTGATTATGGGTCATTTTTGAAATTGAATGGACCATAACTTGCCAACCATACATGGGATTTTCAAGTTCTTGGACTTTTTAGAAAGGTGAGACCAATATCTACAACTTTCATGTTGAACAAATTTTCATTTGAAGCTTCCTTGGACATGTAATTTTGAGGTCAAAAACTTTCCATTTTTGGAAACTTCCATTACAAGTCACTTTCTATTTTTGGCAGTTTTTGTCCTGACTTGATTTTCTTTATTCTTGAGCTTTGACATGTCAAATAACACTTGTTCCAACATTAATGAAGTGTATCCAACCCATTTCCTTCTCCAAATCCACAAAATCATGCACAGTTGACCACAGTTGACTTTTCAACTGATAGATGAATTTGGCAATGCACTGATCAATTTGAGCTCCAATCTCCTGATGAAATGGCTCAAGGATTAAACCCTAGCCTCAATAATCTCAATAAAACCATAGAATGATCTCCATATCCATTGTAGACCTCATCTCCTGATCATGCCCTGATTGGCCCAATGCAACTGATTAGGGTCGACCAGAGGTCAAAACCCTAATCTCCAGGAATATGCTTCAACACTTGAATCTTCTGATGATAAACCATGATGATGATGATGAATCACTTCAAACAAGATGAAGACCAATATCCTTTAAGAATCATGAAACCCTAACTTGGACTTCCACATCCTCAGATGATTAAGGACCAGCCTAATAAAACCCTAGCTTGCACTTTGACTTCCTCATCTTCTGATCAAGACTTGTGAGGATGACTGGCACAATGTAACCACATGATATGCAATATGCAATGCCTAATGACCTAAAAATGATATGTAATATGTTATGCTAGTCCCAAGAGAGGAGGGCAAATTTTGAGGTGTTACAGCTGCCCCTATTCAATCCACTGTGAACCTGTCGATATGAATAGCCTCGACTTTCAGATGATCAGGATGAAGAGTGATTGAATACCAAGAACAGACGAACAATTTGCACTCTGATGGGATATAATTAACAACGCCTGTCAGAATCGGCGAAGAAACAATCTTGAACAAAAATCCGTTTGGTACGGAAGGAAAGTCGGCTTGATCACCGAAACAGCAACATCAACCTGGATACCAAAATAAATGGTAACGCAGGGATAACCATGGCCCGAACGCCACATCCGCTGGGGATTATTATTCTCTTTCTTTCTTCTTTTCTTGAACCCCGAAATTTTCTCTTGTGCCAATGATCCTCGGATCACCGCATTTGAACCCCGCTCTCCTATTTGCCAAATAATGAACCCCGTTCTCCAGTTTGAACCCCAATCACCTGACGATAACTCGCGATCGCCAATGTGAACCCCGTTCTCCAGAAAATGCCGCAACATCTCCCTTTCTCCATTTGAACCCCATCTCCAGAAAATGTCGCAACATTTTCTTTTCTCCATTTGAACCCCGATCTCCAATTTCTCGTGATAATTCCGCTGGCAACGTCGGAAATAACACCAAACACCACTCTGAGGGCGACATGTGTATCTCTTCCTCAGAAGACACCTATAACGACCTCCATTGGCATCCGCCAAAGTCTTAGGTGACACATGAACAGAAGATAATCCTGCGGACCTCATCCTGGATATAATCTTCATCTCCAATCTCCATTTGAACCCCAGAAAATGCCTCAGCATATACTCTTCTCTGATTGAACCCCGATTTCCAGAAAATGTCGCAACATCTCCTTTTCTCCATTTGAACCCCGAAAATCGCGCTGATCGCGTAACGTCTTCTGATATTATTTCCATCTCTGCCCGACGGAAACATTTCCTCCAATATCGCACTACTGGGGAACATTGCTGATCTGACGTCGTGATGCTGAACTCCTCAGAGTACCATCTTCACCATCTGATGAAACCAAACCTTCAAGCGGTAACCACGGCTTGAATCGCGCTGATCGCGTAACCTTTCCATCTCTGCCCGACGGAAAAACTCCTCCAATATCGCACTACTGGGGAAATACCCTTGATCAAATCATGAGGCCAAACTCTTCGGAGTAACACCTTCACTTTCTGATAAAACCGCCTCTCAAACGGTAACCACGGCTTGAGACTAGCTTATGCGTGCAATATGATGCATGACTTTTTCTGCGTAATGCTCCATAATTACGGAAATGCTACGCGATTTATTATTTTTCTATGCAACATGCTATGCTATTTCCCATGATGAATGTATAAAAAGGTATCCCCCTCAAGGGACTCTTCTGGGGAGCACGAGACACTCCGTTGAGGAACTCGTCAATACTCCAACTCCACCCTGCTGGGGAATAACACTGCTGCTGGGAAAAGGCAACCCTTGCTGGGGAAGAACCTCCTTTGCACCCAATCCGCTCGAGAAACTGCTGGGGATAAGCACCACCACCACCCTGTGGGGATACACCAGTCTTTGACTTGCTGAGGATATCAATCCCGAACCTGCTTTGGGAACCATCACAGATACCTGACGACTTCTCTGGGGAAATGTCCATAGATACTCTGCTGGGAAACAGCCACCTCCAGGACTGGCGGATGGGAAAGCATCGGTCTGACACCTGCTGGGGATAACCATCCTGACCCTGCTAGGGAAACGCATATCACTCCTGCTGGGGACACCCATGCAATCCATAGGTAGAATCAACTCAGCTGGGGATGCAAAAATCCGTCTGTTACAGAAACTCGTCCAATCCACTAGTAGGATGAACACTGCTGGAGATATATTTCATTGAAACCCGCTCCACTCGGGGAATAGCAACCTTCAGACCTGGCTGCTGAGGAAACATCGTTTACCTGCCGGGGATAACCATCTCGACTCGGCTAGGATCCATAGACTTTGGATCTGCTGGGGATTTGGCCCTCTAATTCTGCTTGGGGACCTAGCTGGGAAATGAGAAAAGTTGGTACAGAACACCCGTCGACTCGTCGTACCACGGTATCCACCTCCCAATCTCGTATCAGCTTTCCACTTTTGAGAACTCCCAGACTCGTCCGGACCTTTTCTGCTCCATCATCTTGCATTCCCAATCGCTCCGCGCTCGACGGAAAGCGTACTCCTGGGACTTATACAGAAATTTCAATTTTCCGACTTTGAAGAGTCTTCTTGATTAATTCCAAAGGCCATCGGACGTCCCTCGTCGTCTATTCACCGTTCTCCATCTTGCTTGTCCCTGATCAGACTCTGCGGGGAATTTTACAGACTTTCAAATCTTCCGACTTTGAAGAGTCTTCTTGATTATCATCAAGGATCGTCGTACGCCTCAACGTTACTTCGTCATTCCTTCATACATTCTCTTGTCCCTGATTGGACTCCCTGGGGATCTGTTACAAAGCTTCCACATCACAACCTGCAAGTGAGTGAAAATATCTAACAATTCCTGCAAAATAGATTGTTAGATAAAACCGTGCCCTAGGCGTGTCAAGATTTCCACACTTGGGTCACTCAACCTTCCAAATAAGATTTCAAGCTTTCAATCTTATATACATGCATTGGAAGGGACCTGTATGTTTTAAAATGCAAGATTCTTTATCAAAACTATCTGGATGTTTTTGCAATCAAAGCGGTAATGAAAACAAAAACAAAATTATTTGACTGAATATGCATTTTATTGATTGGAAAAGTGTGGCTCAAATTGAGCAATACAAAGGAAGCAATTCCTGAAAAGAGGTAATTGCACACAAAAGGAAAAATCTATCCTAATGGCAATGTGAAACCCGTGATCTCATCGAGTTCCAACTCAGTTACACCCCTTATGCCCTCAGACTCTCCATGCTTTCTGCCTTCTGAACAAGACGATTCCGATTGATCCCAGTCGGGTATTATCCATGATGCTTTAACCAGAGCGCACACGATCATGCTAGACGCAGTTGTTCGTTTCAATCCCTCTTTTTCCTGGACCGCCCTTTCGGGTTTTCAGTCCACCGGGATACCCTTTTTTGCCCAAGTCGCCTTTTCAGGTTTTCGACTTGCCGGGTGTACATTTTTCATTTTATCCCTAATTTTTGCCCGAACCTTTCTCTTTCTGTTTTTCGGTTCGCCGGGATGCCCATTTTTGCCTGGACTATTTTGTTCTTTTCGTCCAGCGGGTCTCTTTATACGAAGTATTTTTTTAACTGCGTCCGCATTCACAGGGGATGGAAAATCTTCGCCATCCATGGTCGTTAACAACAAGGCTCCGCCAGAGAAAACCTTCTTGACCACGAATGGACCTTCATAATTCGGTGTCCATTTGCCCCTACGATCGTTTTGAGGAGGAAGGATCCTTTTCAGCACCATATCACCCACGTGATATACCCGAGGTCGCACCTTCTTGTCAAAAGCACGCTTCATCCTTTGCTGGTATAACTGCCCATGACAGATGGCTGCTAGCCTCTTTTCCTCTATCAGGCTCAACTCTTCGTACCGGGTCCTTACCCATTCGGCCTCTTGCAACTTCACGTCCATCAGGACTCTCAAAGAGGGAATCTGAACCTCAACCGGTAACACCGCCTCCATTCCATATACCAATGAGAAAGAAGTTGCCCCAGTAGATGTGCGTACCGACGTTCGATACCCATGCAATGCAAACGGCAACATCTCATGCCAATCCTTATAGGTTACCACCATTTTCTGCACAATCTTCTTTATATTCTTGTTGGCTGCCTCAACCGCCCCATTCATCTTCGGACGATAGGGAGAAGAATTGTGATGTTCAATCTTGAATTCCCGGCACAGTTCTGCCATCATCTTATTATTCAAATTAGAACCATTATCAGTAATGATTCTCTCGGGAACCCCATATCGGCAAATAATGTCTCTCTTGAGAAATCGGGCAACGACCTGCTTCGTCACGTTCGTATAAGAGGCTGCTTCACCCATTTGGTGAAGTAGTCAATAGCCACTAATATGAATCTGTGCCCATTCGAAGCTGTAGGCTCAATCTTCCCAATCATATCAATGCCCCACATAGCAAACGGCCATGGAGACGACATTAAACTCAACGGATTTGGAGGCACGTGCACCTTGTCGGCATAAATCTGGCATTTATGACACTTCCGCACGAAATTAAAACATTGGGCCTCCATTGTCATCCAATAATAACCTGCTCTCAGCAGCTTCTTTACCATAGCATTCCCACTGGCATGGGTACCGAACGAGCCTTCATGAACCTCTTTCATCAACTGGCTTGCTTCTCTGTCATCAACACATCGGAGCAAGACCCAGTCAAAATTCCTCTTGTACAAAACCCCATCCTTATTCAAGTAGAACACCATGGCTAACCTCCGCAGAGTCTTTCGGTCCTTTTTCGATGCTCCCTCAGGATACTCTTGCGTCTCAAGATAGCGCTTGATATCAAAATACCACGGCTTCTCATCATCAGGCACTGTGTCAACAACAAACACATAAGCCGGTCTATCCAGACGACCTACCTCCACACTGGGGAACTGATTCCACCTCTGCACCTTAATCAAGGCAGCCAGAGTAGCCAAAGCATCTGCCAAAGGATTCTCCTCTCTGGGCACATGATGCAACTTCACCTTGGTGAAAAACGTCAGCAATCTCCTCGTATAATCTCGATACGGAACCAAATGAGACTGATGCGTATACCATTTTCCGTTAACCTGATTTATCACCAGAGCTGAATCTCCATATATGACAAGGTTCTTGATTCTTAAATCAATCGCCTCCTCAATCCCCAATATGCAAGCTTCATATTCAACTACGTTGTTGGTACATTCAAATGTTAGCCGGGCAGCAAAAGGAATGTGAGATCCTTTCGGCGTAACCAAAACAGCACCAACACCGCTTCCATTCACGTTAACGGCCCCATCAAACATCAGAATCCATTCGGATTCAGGGTCAGGCCCCTCCTCCGGGATCGGTTCCTCGCAATCTTTCGATTTGAGAAACATGATGTCCTCATCAGGGAATTCAAACTTCATCGGTTGATAATCATCAATGGGTTGCTGGGCGAGGTAATCAGACAATACACTTCCCTTGATCGCCTTCTGAGAGGTATACTGTATATCATATTCAGTCAAAATCATTTGCCACCTCGCAACCCGTCCGGTCAATGTTGGCTTCTCGAAAATGTACTTGATTGGATCCATCTTGGAAATCAATAAAGTGGTATGAACCAGCATATACTGTCTCAGTCGGCGAGCAGCCCAGACCAAAGCACAGCAAGTTTTCTCGAGGAGTGAATATCTTGTTTCACAGTCGGTAAACTTTTTGCTAAGGTAGTATATGGCATGCTCTTTTCGACCAGACTCGTCATGCTGCCCCAATACACACCCCATAGACCCCTCGAGGACCGTCAAGTACAAAATTAACGGTCTTCCCTCCACAGGAGGCATCAGAATCGGAGGCTCCTGCAAATACTCTTTTATCTTTTCAAATGCCGCTTGGCAATCATCATTCCACCTGACCGTTTGATCTTTTTTCAACAATTTGAATATCGGTTCACACGTGGCTGTTAGATGAGATATGAACCGCGAAATGTAGTTCAACCTACCTAAGAAACCACGAACCTCTTTTTCTGTTCTCGGTTCAGGCATTTCTCTTATCGCTTTTACTTTTGCAGGATCAACCTCAATTCCCTTCTCACTCACAATGAACCCCAGCAATTTACCGGACCGCACTCCGAACGTGCACTTGTTCGGATTCAACCTCAGTCTGAACTGTCTCAGCCGGTCGAACAACTTGGCCAGATCTACCAAATGCCCCTCTTTTGTTTGGGACTTTGCTATCATGTCATCAACATAGCATTCAATTTCATGATGAATCATATCATGAAACAAAGTCACCATGGCCCTCTGATAAGTAGCACCGGCGTTCCTGAGACCAAATGGCATCACCTTATAACAAAAAGTGCCCCACGGTGTAATGAACGTTGTTTTCTCCATATCATCTGGCGACATTTTGATTTGATTATAGCCAGAAAAGCCATCCATGAAGGAAAACACCGAGAATTGAGATGTATTATCTACCAACACGTCAATGTGAGGTAGTGGAAAATCATCCTTCGGACTAGCTCTATTCAGATCTCGGTAGTCCACACACATTCTCACCTTCCCATCTTTCTTCGGGACTGGCACGGTGTTCGCAACCCATGGTGGATAATTAGTGACAACAAGGAAACCAGCATCCCACTGTTTCTGCACTTCTTCCTTGATTTTCATTGCCATGTCAGGTCGAGTTCTGCGCAATTTCTGCTTCACTGGAGGACAATCTGTTCTCAACGGTAGCTTGTGCACAACGATATCGGTATCCAACCCTGGCATATCTTGATAAGACCAGGCAAAGATGTCGACATACTCTTTCAACAATGCCACCATTCTAGTCTTGACACTTTCCTCCAAAGCAGCCCCGATTTTTACTTCTTTTTTCATCTCGTCGGTACCCAGATTCACAACCTCAATCGGCTCCTCATGCGGCTGAATCACCTTCTCCTCTCGTTTCAACAACCTGGCTAATTCCCCTGGCAGTTCACAATCTTCTTCGTCTTCTTCTTCAGCAAGATAGATCGGATTGTTGAAATCATACAAGGGTGTAACAGGATTGTTATCAATGAGATCCGGGGAAGAATCGCATCTGCATGAATGTTGATTCATGCATTGCTTTAGAACCGGTGTGAGAAATTAAAAAAGAAAAATGAAAACATTGCCATTTTTATTTTGTTTTTTATTTTTAAACTGCAAAAATAAATGAAAAACAGGGAACACCGCTTTTAACTGAAAAACATCCTTTTATTTATGATGCGAATTTGCAAGTATGAACATGAGGTGGCCCTTACAATGAACCATTACGTGTCGGGCAACACGTATGGCTTTCATGCATATAAAATGAAAACAAGAAAAATATTACTCTTCCAGCAGAGTGACCCGGATGATCTTTTCAGCCTTCCAGTTCTGGACTCCCATCCCTGGTGCGCACGGCTTTATCCACCGGTCCATGTCACAGTCGCTGTCAGCATCATCACTCATCATGCAGATGTGATCCGGATCCAGCATTCCGGCACTTGTGAAGGTGACTGACGCACGACGTCTTTTGCCTTGCCCCGAGCCTCGGCCCGACTGATACCCTACTCCAAATCGGTCCTTCTTCGCAGGGACCTCCATCATTCTGCCCCAACCAGGAGCCTCTCCACTTTTAACCACCTCAGCAGCCTGCTTGTATGAAGCAATGGACGGTTTTTCTTCCTCCTGCTTAGCAAACAGAGCATTCTCCACCTTAACGGTTTCGAAAGCCTGACTGGGTGTTTCCCATATCTCACCATCCATCTCCACGTATTTAAACGAGGACAGGTGGCTGACAAATATGTCCTCTTCCCCACAAACAGTGACAACTTGACCTTCCCAGATGTACTTTAGCTTCTGGTGCAAAGTCGAGGTAACTGCTCCCGCAGCATGGATCCATGGCCTACCCAACAAGCAACTGTATGCCGGCTGAATATCCATGACATAGAAAGTCGACTTGAACACCTCAGGTCCAATCTTCACTGGCAGCTCTACCTCCCCGAATACGGCCCGCTTCGACCCATCAAAAGCCCGTACAATCAAATCAGTCGGGGTCAAAATCAGCCCATCACAATTAAGCTTCGCCAGAGCTTTCTTCGGCAACACATTTAAGGAGGAGCCGGTATCAACCAGCACATGTGAAAGCACGACTCCTTTGCATTCCATTGCTATGTGTAGAGCCCTATTGTGATTCCTTCCATCCACTGTAAGGTCCATGTCTGTGAAACCCAACCCATGGCTGGCATGAACATTAGACACCACAGTTTCCAATTGGTTGATTGTGATCTCCTGAGGAACATAAGCTTTCTTCAGAATTTTCAACAAAGCTTCTCTATGCCCCTCAGAGCTCAACAGCAATGACAGAATGGATATCTTGGAAGGAGTCTGCTGCAAATGGTCAACCAACTTATACTCTGACTTTTTGATGATCCTCAGAAATTCTTCAGCGTCATCATCAAGTTTATCTTCCGACCCCGCAGGCGCCGGTGTCACCACAGGAGTACTATTATCAACCACAGCCTTTCCTTTTGCCCTGGCTAAAGCCTCGGCCTTTTCTTTTTTATCTTTTTCTTCTTCTCCCCTCCTCAACGTATCAGGAGCAAATAACCTTCCACTGCGAGTGAAACCGCTGGGACCGGCATTATCCACCTTTAGCACAGTGGTTTCACTTGCAGATTGCTCTTCTACCTTCTCACCGTTACAATATACTCCCCACCATAATGCCACGGCACGGCATCATCTTTGTCGTAAGGAATCGGTCCAGGTACCGTGATGGTAACTGGAGCCGCTTCAGCTAGATCAGACAAATCCACCGGGTCGAAATAGATAGTTATGGTGGCAACTTCCTCTTTTTCCTTATCAGCTCTCTCAATCAAGATACTCCCCTCGTCCATCAAACCCTGGACACTCTTCCTCAGAAGCTCACACCCATTATCAGAGACGATGCACTCAGCACACTCATGGCCACAGCCCGGATAGACCCCATTCTTCAACAACAGCCCTTTGACCTCAGCCAATGGAGTCTTCAACTGGCCAATAGCCAGCAACCCAACTCGATTCTCGTCAAAGATCGCATTCACCCCCCTTTGACCATGCGCGGGCATGGGATTTGCATTTACATTGGGAGATGGTGCGAAGTTGATTGCCTTTGAATCCACCAGGTCTTGCACTGTGTGCTTAAAAGCTTTACAGTTCTCGATGTTATGCCCAGGCGCACCTGAGTGGAATTCACACTTTGCATTCTCGTCATAGCTGGCTGGCCTTTGATCAGGTCTCAAAGGTGCCAGGGTCCTTGTCTGCACAAGCCCCAAATCTGTCAATTTCTTAAACAGGAAGGAATAGGTCACCGGAGGCCTATCAAATTGTCTGTCCACTGCCCTGCCCCTCATCTGATAACCAGCCCTTTGAGGCCTCTGCTGAAAGGGTTGTCTCTGTTGTTGTTGTTGCTGTTGTTGCGGTGCAGGTTGAGACTCAGCAGGAATGGTTACCGCAGCAGTGTGCTGGAAGTAACGGTCCCTACTAGGTCCTCGTTGAGCATAAACGGCACTGGTGTCACCTTCTTTCTTCCTCTGACCCCCATTATTACCAAATGGCTTCTTTGACCCCGAAGGAAAAGCAGAAGCAGTACCCTGAATCTTTCCCAATTTCAGCCAACTCTCTATTCTCTCCCCTGCCACCATGATATCTGAAAAGTTGGTCACCGGACAACCAACCATTCTCTCAGCAAAGGCCCCCTGCAGGGTCCCCATGAACAAATCTGACATCTCACGGTCAACCAGAGGAGGTTGCACTCTTGCAGCCAATTCTCTCCACCGCTGAGCATACTCTTTAAATCCTTCATTGTTTTTCTGAGACATACCCTGCAGCTGGGTACGGCTCGGAGCCATGTCAGCATTAAACTGATATTGCTTGAAGAAAGCATCCCCAAGATCCTGCCAATTCTTAATGTCCGAGGATTTCAACTTGGTATACCATTCCAGGGAACCTCCGGACAGGCTGTCCTGGAAAAAGTACATCCACAGTTTCTGATCCATTGTGTAAGCAGAAATTTTGCGGACAAAGGCCTGAAGATGCGTCTCCGGGCAAGAACTCCCATTATATCTGTCGAATGTGGGCGCCTTAAACTTCTGTGGGATCACAATCCCTTCAACCAGCCCCATATTGGACATATTGACCACCCCGGGAGTGGCATAGCTTTCCAACACTTTAATCTTTTCAGCCAGCAGCTGAATCTCCTTGTTCTGAGGCGGAGCACTGTAGGGAACAAACGGTTCATTCTGCATTGAGAACTGGTCAGCCTCCCTGTCTTCCTCCTGGTCTTCATCAAACCCATAGAACGGAGGCAACATATTGTCCTTCAAATTCTGACTCGGCCCAGGTTGACCAGCAGCACCACCAAAACCATCGACATTATTCACAATTCCAACAGTTGTTCTCTTTCCACCATCTCTAGACCCCAGCCCCTGGTTGGAGACTCCATCCAGGTTAACCCCGCTGTTTGCTGCAGAAGCCCGCTCGAGCTTTTCAACCTTGTCTGCCAGAGCCTTCTGACCAACTGCAAAGCCTTGCATGATGTTGATCAGCTCATTCATTTTGTCCTTCAGCTCGAGGATGTCTGCACTAGGAAGCTCCATGAGTCTGGGAGTATTGCGTCTGGTGAAGTATCTGTGAGGGCGTGTTGAGTGCAAAGGTACAGTTCTACGAGCACGAGCAATGATTCCTGAAACAATCAAGCACATTAGCAACAGATACCTGCAAAACAAAACACAAGTTATTATGATCAATGCATGAATGTAGTGTCTATCCATATGGAGGACACTTTGTCTCTCGATCCTGGCATCATCGAGACAAACAATAATCCGGCATCAATATTCTGTATTCAGCATTTGATTCCATCGTGCAGATCGGAGATATGTGATTTAGCATGATACCCCCAACCATGTGTGTGCTTGTGTGAGTGCATACGGTAAAGCAAATAAAGCTCGAAGATCGATCACTGAATGAAAAAACCATCAAAAAGCGCACAAACAGTGCCATAGTCATACATCAATCCAGATAAAAATCAAATACAATCCTCCGGAATCAGGAAAGAAATACAAGCAAGTAGATTCCGTCAACAAGCCTGACGGTAATCCACAACAAATGAAAGAACTAGCTGGATGAGGGTCCCACAGATGGCCCTATCTCATCTTCCATCTTCGCGAACTCAACGGCGAACCTGAGCTCGGTGTTCTCCTGCTGCAATCTCCCCACTTCTTTCTGATGAATCTTCATCTGCCTGAAGTAGTGATCTCTCTCTGCCATATAATGATCCCTCTCAGCTATACAGTGATCTCTCTCGACGACAATCTTCGCTTTCTCCGCTTCCTTAACCTTCAGCTTGGCTTCCCACTCAGCAATGAGAACTCTGACTCTGTCGTCTCTCTGATCCTTCACGAGAATCTGCCTCCTCTTCTCATCTTCAATGACCTTTGAAGCTCTAGCCAATCTCTCTTTGGTGATGTCGTGCTCTCTGGTAGATGATGCTAGGGCTTGGTTAATTTTCCCATAGTAGGTAGTGTCTATCTCAAAGCGCTTTGCTGCCAAGGCATGCCGCTTGTCTTGATCTTCCATCTTCACTTTGATCTCCTGGTTGGCTATCTGAACCCGAGCAACAGTCATCTCCAATTCCGCTTTCTCCGCAAGCAACTGATCTCTGGCTCTCTTCATCTCGAGAAATTCTTCCATACTGACAGAAGAACTTGGACCCTCGATCATAGGACACCCAAGATCGCCTCCCGGAAATGGTAGATGTGTAATCTCAATTCTCTTCCGCAACCAATCCTCAAATAATGGAAAATACCGACAGTTGACCTTCCCATAAGGAATCTTGCCCTTCCTCTGAATATCACGCCACTCATCCAATACCTGCCTCAGCTTGGCCTGATTGCCATCAATCGGGAAGTAAAAGGACTCCTGAATCTCTCGACTGAGAGGAGGACCCTCTACAGCAAACCCCATCTGTCTCCTTAGAAGCACCGGGTTGTAATTGATGCAACCCTTAACTCCCACAAGAGGCACATTGGGTAGACTCCCGCAACTGCATATAAAATCCCGGCCTGCCAAACCATTATGAGTCCAAGCAACGTTATCAGCCCGCAAACCCATCAACCTGAAGGACCACTTGACAGTAGGATCAAGATGAGCAAAAGCACCTCTGGAAGGCAAATACCCCATAAACCACCTGAAGAGCAACTGGGCACAGCACCGGATCAAACCCCCACGCCGCTTCTCGTTTCTGTTATGAACCGAGTAATAGACATCTCCGGTCAGAGTAGGAATAGGGTTTCTCTGCATGAACAACCTAATAGCATTATGGTCCACAAAATTCTTCTGGTTAGGAAACAAAACAATCCCATAAATGCTCACAGCAATCAATGCGCAAACCGTCTTCCAGTTACCCATAGCAGCATGTTCCTTGGCATTAGCCTCCAAGAGACTCAAATGAAATCCAGGTAATTTTCCTTTCTCCTTCAAACCCTCCTTGACCATTTCCGGACTCAAATAAAGAGCACGGGAAATCCCAAGGACATCTGGCTCTGCCCTAGTGACATGGAAAGGAATCTGATCACGGATCTGTATATCCAAGATGCTAGCATAATCCTCCATCAGAGGTCCCAACAAATAATCTGGAAACACGAAGCATCTCAGCCCCGGGTCATAGAACTGAAGAAGAGTATGAATGGCACTTCTGTCACTGTCAGTGAGTCTGAAAACCATCTTCAGGATACTACCATATGACTCTCTGAACATCCCCACATGGTCGGTGTAATCAATGCTACCATATCCTTCAGCACACCAATCTCCGGGTCAAAGAAACTGTAGGCCACATCGTGCTTCAAACCGGTTCTCATGTCTGAGCAGAAAGTCTCTCAACCAGGATCTCGATCAACAGTGTCCCTGCATATGGGTAAACATGTGTTAGATGCAATTAATGCAAAATGAAATGATGCTGATGAATGAATGCAATGCATTGCCATCCTCCAAGCCATCTGATCATCTGCACTGAAGCCTGGTTTCTGAACTGATCATAACCATCTGAGGGAACATGTAACCACAAATCCAACTCAAGGGTTCCGAAATAAACGGAAGACAGATACATCATCATCATCATCAACCTCTGAGCAGACACTCATAACCATCTGAATCGGCCCAGGGAATCCTGAAATAAACGGATCCCCACTGATAAATACCACAGACAACATTCCGGCGTCTCGGCAATAAATGACCATAAATCTGACTTATAAATATGACTCTGATCCACGGAACAAAAAGTCACCATCTGAGTCACCATCTGAACATGCATCTGAAAGAACCACCCTCCCCTCACAGGTAAATTCTAATCAGGTCATCCTAAGGCGGATAATAGTCTCGACAATCGGGCGGAGATACTCAATGGGTTTGCCCTTTCGGGTGTGCCATTGTAGCTCTCCTGAGATCGTCTAAACCAAAAATCCGGGAAATGATCGGTCACCAGAGTCAACAGCTCAGATGAAGTAACTAAGCCAAAGTGGATACTCCACAGAGGAAAGCACTATCAAATGAACCTCGTCCGGCTTGTGGTACATCACGCCGCCAAGCACATGTTAACCTAACACGAAAGAGGCGACATGAGACCACACTAGTCCAAGGTGTATACTCGGGCCTGGGTTTTAGCCCCACTCAGAACACCCACCCCCAAAACAGAGGAACCACCTGCACAGAGGACGGCAACAACATGATAGTATGATGCATGCAAATATTTATGCAAATATATACATGGTCAGAATAATAACCGCAATAAATAAAGCAAAACAAGCAACCTAAACTATCCTACAACGCTAGGAGAGACTCGCTTAGGGAAGATGGACCAGCACAGGTCTACATCCGATATCCCCAGCAGAGTCGCCAGCTGTCGCATCCGCGAAAATCAACCGGCGGGCTGAAACAAAAACAAACACAGAGCCGCCACTGCGCGTTATTTATCCCAAACTAGGGAAAGGAAACGCTCAGAGAAACCTGGAAAGGAAATGGTCTCGCGACCAAAGAGAAAGGGTAAGGGAGTCGGTTATGCAAGGGGAAGGTATTAGCACCCCTCACGTCCGTCGTACTCGACGGGATCCACGTTCTAAAATAAAGAATAGGTTGCTAAACATCACACACACACACAGGGAACGCAGGTGGGGTTAAGAGAAGGGAGCTCGATAGGACGTCGCATCCTATGCCTACATATCTCGTCTAGAACGAGAATCAGAGCCACTGTAGTTCGGCTTACGCACGCCAAACAACACAAAACGCACAAACAGATGGCAAACATGGAGCCCGACAACCACTCAATGGAATTACGTCAGCATCCGAACCAAAACAGCACAAAACGGCAAACGTGGAGCCCGACCACCAATCACTGGACTTACGTCGGCATCCGAACCAAACACACAATCAGATAACAAGTAAACACACACAAAAAAGAAAAAGGTTGCCCGGAGTGGTCTCGCACGACCACCTGCCTACATACCTCGTCTGGAACAAGGATCAGGGCGATGTAGTTCCCCCTCAAGGGAAAGAAAAACTAGCCAGAAACCAAGGGAAGACACACTACCAGGGAGCTGGACTCGAGCCTAGTGTTGTCATGCATCGTTACCCTACGTTCAGGTTTCTACCTACTTGCACAACTGCAAGCTAATCCTATCCAGGAAAGAAGCAAGCATACAAGCATACAAGCAATTCAAGCATTTCAAGCAAACATGTCAAACTAATATTCACAAAGCACACACTATAACCAATCAAGTGAGGCTCAAACAATGGGTTTGACTGCCGAAGCAAGTCATCTGTACATGGGTATTATTCGCTCTTAACCTTGCCATTACGAGGCTAAGGTGAAGCAGATGAAAGGTGAAGTGAGGATGAGACCTCACAGCTCCTATCCCTGACCAGGGAGAGCTTCAGACAAAGGAGCGTGGGTCCAGAATGGAGGGACCCTTCTACGCTCAAAGACTCTGACTCGATCGTGCAACAACACAAGATCTTGGGTTTGTGTCCCAATGCATCAACACACAGCCGTGTGAGCAGAGGGATGACTCACAGAATAGTGGGGGATAGATTGCATATCCCTTTGATCCACCAATTGCCTCATAGAGGTCTTTCACCTGCTTGGCACAAATGTAAACAATCACAAACATCGCCTCTTAAGGAGGACTTCAGACATTTTGCCCGGCCAAGTAACAGGCCGGGTCTCCCAGACTACATGAAGAATAGAAGTCCTACCTCAAGTGGTTTAAAAACCAAGCAGCAGCAAGCAAGTTCTTAAAGAACTGTAAGCAACTAAATGTACCTGAAATCAATCAAGTATCATCAGTACTCAGACAGACAAACAGTAAACAGCAAATGTTAATCAGTCAGACTATACAAACAACACAAGCACATAAATGCAAGATACAAGCTCAAGCTCAAGCTTCACAACCTACAAAACAAAGTTATGTTAGTTCTCCACATCAAACAAATTCAATTTTATTGACTTGAATCATTCTCCTTAAGCTTTGTGCATTTCATCCTGAAAAGTCAAACCAAATGTGAGAAACTGGACCACTAGGCCAAGCCTAGGGTCCAAAAGGGAGAAAAAATTCTAAACAGCAAACAATTCTCAACCAAAACCAAATTAATGCAAATAGAAAGCAAACGCAATTGATCCCATACTCATATCATTTACCATATTCATTTCATGACCAAAACAAGTCAAACTAGGTCAAATGCAACATCCAATGTCCCAACAGAATAACTTCAATCAAAAGCATACCAAAACAATTCCAAAAATCCTCAAATAATTCACACCTAAACAGGACCTATTCAAGGTATAGCATGTCAATTTTCAGCTCAATTGGACAAAAGGAACTAGGCCAATGAAAATCAAGAAATCCAGACAAGATTCTTCAAGCCAATTCAAGGTATCAACACATACATTCACTTCAAAAATTCATAAGTCAATGAAAACAATTAAGAAATGAATGGGACCAAAACAGGGATGTCCTACAATGTGTCAACAATCAGCATACCAAATTTCATCTTCATCCAAAACCATATGAGAATTTCACACAAGATATACAAACATGTGTCGTACAAGCTTGCACAATGAACCAACAGAGAAGAAAAATATCAATCAAATTGAAAATGCCATGGAAAAATCTAGAAAAATTCACATAACATCTCAACATGTCAATAATCATCCATGCAAAATTTCAATCCAATCCAATAATCATAGGTCATGCAAATAAATCCAGAAAGTTGACCTAGCTAGGTGTGACACAAATTGTCACACCTAGATTCAAAAAATCATAACTCAATCACCAGGTATCCAAAAATCACAAACTTTATATGTAAATCACCATCAACATGTCCAGAATGAGCACAAAAAATTTCAGGAATTTATTTAAATGTATGAGCATTTCACAATGAAAATGGCAAAACATGTAAAAAAAAACACACAAGTCAAAGATCCATAGGCCAAGTCAATATTTCACCATGCACAACTTCTAAAACCATGCCTATAAAATTCTAGGGGAAAAATAGGATCCAACAAAAAAACTCTCATAATTTTTGGACTAACCAATATTTTTTATGAATTTTTTAAAGATTAAAATGAATTGTGGAATAATTATTTAAGTGTTTTATTTAATTAAAATGATTTAATTGGATCCAATGGCATTTCTGTAATTAACATCAACCGGTCCCATTCATTTTTTCGCTGGCTCCTCCCGATTGGTCCACAATGGCGCTAAACACAATTCAAAAATGGCAAAGCAACAGAACGGATCAAACACGCGTTCTTCCTCATTTCCGTTCCAGAATTTCCCAGCAAGCTCAAGAACAAGTGAAGAACAAATTCTAACCAAAGTTATCGTGCGTATAACCGTTGGAAAGGTCTGAATGAGAGGATCACAAATATGTAATTATTTTTCCCTAATTCCTACTGTACGCACGGGATCGATCGAAAATGCAAACACACATCAAACTAAAAATCAAGATAACTTTCTCTACAGTTAATCATTTCACAAACTATTCATATCAGGATGATCTACATGGAACGAACTACAAGAAGCATATCATAATTTAAGAAACGATGAGATTCGAATTTTGGTACCTTGAATGAAGCAGTGCTCGAATCTGATGCTTTTGACTCCAATTGTCCAAAACAGATGAAGTTTGAGGATGAGGAAGTTGAATGGAAATGCTATCCTAGCTCGAACACGATCCAGATACCAGAACTCTCAAATCACCATTGCTATGCACACTTTGAACAGTTGAGATTCTTGAGGATTTTGATGTTGCCTTGCCAAAACAGTAGAAGAAGAAGATGATTGGAAGAAGCAGCAAGAAGAACCACACGATTTGGTGGAGAATTGGAAGAGATTTGCTCAATTTTGTTCTTGAAGCTTCTTGAGAAATCTTGAGAATTTGGAGGGAAACTTGGTTGAAATCTCTTGTGAATTGTGATTCTGATCAAAGTTAGTTATGATTAGGAATTTATACTTCCAATTAATCAGCTCTTAATCATGATTTAACCAAAGTGCAAGGTAATTAGCAAAAGTGTCACTTTCAAAGCAAGGGCAAAATGGTCTTTTCATATGAGCTCTGTGACAGCTCATTGACAGCACACACACTCTCAAAATGACATGTGTGATCTGTTGCAACTTGTCCCATGGCCATTGGATGTGTAGTTTGGAATTTCACTATGTCATGGCAAATTGTCTAATTTTCAAATGCAATTCATAAGTGACTTGTTCAAATATGAGACCTTGACATGTTATGACCATTCCAACCATTTTCAAATTGCATTTGTGAGGTGTTGCAAAAATCCCCACTCAAAAATTCTCATTATTTCTCAAGTTGAACCATTTTGCCCTTGGATTTTTAACTGTACACTTGAAATTTGACTTTTTGCATTGACCATTTTTGAAGAATTCCAATTATGCACCATGAAAGTACATGTCAAATGGAGTTTGTACATAAAAAGATCACTCAATTTGGACACTCCATGTGGAAGTTATGCCCCTCTGATTATGGGTCATTTTTGAAATTGAATGGACCATAACTTGCCAACCATACATGGGATTTTCAAGTTCTTGGACTTTTTAGAAAGGTGAGACCAATATCTACAACTTTCATGTTGAACAAATTTTCATTTGAAGCTTCCTTGGACATGTAATTTTGAGGTCAAAAACTTTCCATTTTTGGAAACTTCCATTACAAGTCACTTTCTATTTTTGGCAGTTTTTGTCCTGACTTGATTTTCTTTATTCTTGAGCTTTGACATGTCAAATAACACTTGTTCCAACATGAATGAAGTGTATCCAACCCATTTCCTTCTCCAAATCCACAAAATCATGCACAGTTGACCACAGTTGACTTTTCAACTGATAGATGAATTTGGCAATGCACTGATCAATTTGAGCTCCAATCTCCTGATGAAATGGCTCAAGGATGAAACCCTAGCCTCAATAATCTCAATAAAACCATAGAATGATCTCCATATCCATTGTAGACCTCATCTCCTGATCATGCCCTGATTGGCCCAATGCAACTGATTAGGGTCGACCAGAGGTCAAAACCCTAATCTCCAGGAATATGCTTCAACACTTGAATCTTCTGATGATAAACCATGATGATGATGATGAATCACTTCAAACAAGATGAAGACCAATATCCTTTAAGAATCATGAAACCCTAACTTGGACTTCCACATCCTCAGATGATTAAGGACCAGCCTAATAAAACCCTAGCTTGCACTTTGACTTCCTCATCTTCTGATCAAGACTTGTGAGGATGACTGGCACAATGTAACCACATGATATGCAATATGCAATGCCTAATGACCTAAAAATGATATGTAATATGTTATGCTAGACCCAAGAGAGGAGGGCAAATTTTGAGGTGTTACAGAAAGGATCCCACGAAACCTTCTCCTAAAAATAATTAAAATCACATAATTAATATTAATAACCAATTAGTTACTTTTTTAAATATAATTTGATCAACTTAAGTGACAAAATTCAATAAATACTTACTCCAAACAACTTAAACCAATCAGCTTTCGTATCAGGATCGAGTGCAGACCAATGATGTATAGGTTTATAAAATTGTTTGCGTATCGCATAATTAATGGCACCAGCAACTTCTTTGGCAGGAACTAGCCTACAAAATACAATAATAAAACTACTAAATTATTAAGAATCATATGGATAGTAATATTCTCAACTTTCTTAACATGTTATATATATTTTAGACAAAATACAATAATAAAACTACTAAATTATTAAATTATGAGAATATATATGACTTACCCAGTACCAGATGGTTTTATAATAACTTTCCCATTCTCATCTATTGTTGGCACAAGAGGGGTAATAGTTTCTTGACCCACCGCCTCATCCTCATCAGCATCCACATCTTCCTCCTCTGCCAAATTTGAAGGGCTAGCCATTGTTTGAAGGTTTATACTTTGAGGGCCAGCCATTGTTTGATGGCTTAAAGTTGGAGTAGGCATAAAACTGAATTTCTCAGAGGTAGTGGCATGAACAGGTACTACAGTTGGAGATGGTGTTGGCATCGACGATGCAGCCTGCACAGACAATGCTGCCTGAGCTGGTGTTGGCATCGACGATGCAGCCTGCACGGACGATGCTGCCTGAGCTGGTGTTGGCATCAACGATGCAGCCTGCACACACGATTTTTTAGAAGCTTATGTTGGCATTGATGATGCAACCTACACGGACGATGCTTCCTGAGCTGGTGTTGGCATCGACGATGCAGCCTGCACAGATGATTTTTTCGAAGCTGATGTCGGCATCGACGATGCAACCTGCACGGACGGTGCTGCCTGAGCTGGTGTTGGTGTCGATGATGCATCCTGCATAGACAATGTTGTTTGAGCAGGTTTCCTAACGATATGCTTCTTGTTAATTATGCGATTTCGTTCTTCTTGAAGTTTTCCTGGTGCTAATACCTTAGCTTTTCCACCTCTTTTAGTCATCTGTTGTCATAAAAATAAAAGGATTAGTCAGTCTCACACTCTTAACATTATCATAACATTATCAAATGCAGTTTCTGATAAAATTAAAAGTAAAAGAAAAGAAACAATGTTGTTTCTGATAATTCAAATGTAGTTGCCAAACATTATCATAACACGCAAAAACCCCTCCAAACATCAACAACAGCAAAAACCTCTCCGTACTGTGGCGAGTCCGAAAACTGCCACGTATACCTACCATAGCGCCGCAGTTACGGATATTTGATAACACAACACTGCTCTACAGGAAACAATTTGAGCAATTTACAGTACGGATTCTTAATGGAGAATCCAAAATGCCCCTTAGTTTCAACAGAGAAGATGTTGATTTTTTATTATATGCCAGAAGACAGATAAAGGGAGGCGGCTGCTTGCTAAATAAAAAAATTTCATAAAACATATAAAGTGAATTCTAGTTCTACTAGAAAACAAAACATTCATTGTTGTTGTACGATATTCTCATACATCTCCAAACTTTATAAAAACAGGACTCATATTAATCAATCAATAAAAAAAGTTAAGAGAAAGATATGCATACTCTATTGTGGTCCTAAAGTAATAATAACTAAAAGATTAACAACAACTTCATGATAAAGCATGCAACGATCTAATTCAAAAACATGTAAAATGATATTGCAAGGTGTAGAAAACTGTATTTGACCTTTAGAAAGTATTATACTGCATGATAGCACAGGGAAGAACTATAGTGATTCACTACATAGCCAAATTATTGGATATTAGAAATGGAGCCATTTCAAATACAAAGGAATGCTGCTAACAAAGGAGGGGTAAACAAAGAAAAAGTTCTCTACAGGGAAAAGATAAATGCACAGCGACTTAATTTATCTTACATAACTTGTCCAGAATTGATTCTAGCTGAGAAACTAGAAAGAGAAACTAGAAAGAAAAGAAAATTTAGTTCTGCTTCACCCTTTTGTTTCTATTTGAACCCTCATTCACGTCACATCACGCTTATCTTCATCAATGCCCTCTATCTGCTTCACTAGTAGAGCAATCAAAAATCTCTTCAAACACATCTAATTGTGACATGTCACGCAAACAAGATATTGCTTCAATTTCTACATTGGGTAGCGTCGGTAACATCCCATCAGATTGATAAGGTACTTCATCCTCTATGTTGTCAATCTCTACGCGACCCCTTGGTTTTGTGGTGATTGCCGCACACCATCCATGCATATCTCTACACATTTCTGGATATGGGACATAATACACTTGTCTTGCATTTTGCGCAAGGATGAAAGGATCATAAGGACGATAACGTTTATCCATCTTAATATCCACAGTTTTATATTGTGGGTGAACCTTTGTGCCCGTATTCCTTGTTGGATCAAACCATTCACAATAAAAAACTGGAATCTTGTGCTTCAGACCAAAGTAATCTAGCTCAAAGATATGTTTGATTATTCCATAAAAATCAGTATTTCCTCCTTCTGCAAGACCTTTCACGTGCACACCACAATTGCTAGTTTTTCTACCTTTGCTCCATTCTTCAGTATGAAACTTGTACCCATTGATAAAATACATGTTCCATGATATGGCCATTGATGTAGGACTGCAAGACAAGGCAATTATATCTTGGTTAGTAACTCCATTTGTCTCCTCATTTACATATTTCTTCAGCCATATGGGAAACTCTATATGTATGCGCCCAGATGAATCTTCTATATCTAGAGAGTGGTTCTCTAAGAATATGCTGAAATAAATCACACGATTCATAAGTAAATATCTATTATGATATGCATCAATAATTTGATTGAATATATTATGATGCACACTTACTCAAGATATGGTTTAACCTCATCACGATTTATCAAGACATGCACATGTGAAGACTTCCATTCCTTATCAGATAGAAAATATTTTCGTGACTTCCCACTTGGTCGACCGCCACTTTGTAGAATGAACATTGTAGGTAGAATGTCATCATTGTCTAAATGAGGTTTGTTACTAAGATTTATGGTTGGCAAAAAACGGAAAGAGTTGAAATAATGAGAGCAAAAGTAATTTGTCTCGCGATGTATATAATCACTGCATATGGAACCTTCAACTCTAGCCTTATTTGTCACTGCCCTCTTTGAGACTCCCATAAATCTGCACATTCAATCATTCCACGTTTATTAATTTATGATAAACATGCAATAACTTAATAAAATCAACCACAACAATTACCTTTCGAATGGATACATCCATCGGTACTGTACTGGACCACCTAGAATTGCTTCTTTGGCAAGATGGATTGGAAGATGCTCCATTGAGTCAAAGAAACCTGGTGGAAAAATCCTTTCCAACTTGCATATGATAATTGGAATATTCTCATCCAACTTAATTAAGTCGTCCATCCTCAATGTATTGCAACAAAGATCTTTAAAGAATCGACTTAGCTCAGTTAATGGTTTCCAAACCAAATCTGGCAATGAATGGAATGCAATTGGGAGTAAACATTCCATGAAAACATGACAATCATGGCTCTTCATCCCATGCACCGTACCCTTTTCTACATTGGCACACCTACTGAGGTTTGAAGCATAGCCATCTGGCATTCTCAATTCCTTAAGCCATTTACAAACCAACTTGGCTTCAGATTTGGTTAGAGTGTAACTAGCCTTTGGTTTACCATTCTTTCCGTTTTCTAAGGGTTGGAGCTCCAAGTCCCCGCGAAAGCATAATTTAGCCAAGTCTTCTCTTGCCTTTTCATTATCCTTTGTTTTATCCTTAACATTCATGACAGTATTAAATATATTATCGAAGACGTTTTTTTCTATGTGCATCACATCGAGGTTATGCCTTAACAAGTTATCCTTCCAATATGGGAGATCCCAAAAAATACTTCGCTTTTTCCAATTGTGATCCACTCCATACCCTTCGAATTCTTTCCATTTTGCCTCCCATCCAATTTCAGTAACTTTTGGAAAATTACTTATTACCGCCCATATATCTTTCCCTGTGGAAATGGGAGGTGGCTCATTGGTCACAACCCTATTTTTTAGGAAACTTCTTTTACTCCTTCTGAAGGAGTGATTAGATGGCAAGAAACGACGATGACAGTCAAACCAGGAATTCTTATGGCCACTTTTCAAGGTGAAAGCATCAGTGTGTTCCATACAATGAGGGCATGCCAATTTACCTTGTGTTCCCCATCCAGATAACATACCATAGGCTGGAAAATCATTAATTGTCCACATCAAGCAGGCTTTCATGATGAAGTTTTGTTTTGTAGATATATCATAGGTCAATATTCCATTGGACCATAATCGATGTAGATCATCAATCAATGGTTGCAAGTAGACATCTATCTTTAATTTAGGGTTTTTAGGTCCGGGTATGAGGCATGCCAAAAACAAGTATGGTTTGGTCATGCACATTTCAGGGGGGAGATTATACGGAGTAACTATTATTGGCCAACATGAGTATGGAGAAGCAGACGCTTGAATGTAAGGAGTAAAACCATCTGAACACAGACCCAACCTTACATTTCTGGGTTCCCTAGAAAAGTCAGGATATACACTATCAAAATGTTTCCATGCTTTTCCATCTGACGGGTGGCGAAGGATGTTGGAACTATTTTTGTTCATGTGATGCCATCTCATTTCACTTGCCGACTCAGTTGATGCATACAATCTTTGTAATCTGGGAATGATTGGGAAGTAGAACATTCTCTTCACTGGTATATCTTTGTACTTTCCCATGCCAGTCTTGCGAGGAATGAACCTAGGAGCATTACAAAATTTGCACTCTGATAGATTGCTATCATCCTTGTAATATAACATACAACCATTCTTACAACAATCAATCTTCTCAACCTTTAGCCCTAACTTAGATACCAACTGTGTTGCTTGGTAATAGTTCTCGGGCAAGCATTTTTGAACTGGACATACACTTTTAAGCATTTGTGCAACAAAATCTAAACCTTTTTGTGGTACATGCCAATTAGACCTAATTTCAAGAAGTTGAGTAGATATTGATAATATTGATTGGGTAGCTCCCTCATAAATGGGCTTGTTGAAAGATATCAACTTGTCATAAAATCGTTTGGCATCTTCGTTGGGAAACTCATCCTCCATATATTCCTCAACTTCTATGTTATCATTCACGTGAGAGAATACTCCATAAGGCCTAAAAGCATCATACACCATCTGATTCATTGCCTCAATTTGGTCATCATGATGCACATGCTCACTACTATTTGAATCATTCCTTGTATTAACATTGAGCTCTACTTCTCCATGTTGAGTCCAAATCCAATAGTCTGGTTGAAATCCATCTCGATACAAGTGAAGTCTAACATTAGTTGGTGTTCTTATCTTGAGACACTTGCAATTTATACACGGACACCTTATCCCTCCCTCAGATTTACAAATAGGTTGTTTCAAAGCCCTCTTTACGAAGTCTTTAACCCCGCGAACATACTCTTCTTTCAATCCGTGTCTATTGGAATATACTCTATCGTACATCCAAGTACGATCCATTTTCTATAAGGCAAACAATTAACTCGTCAACCACTGAAAATTAAAACATATATTAGACAAAAATGAATGGCTGATAAGTTCCTAATGGGTATTAGGAGAAAATCAGATAACTTCCTAATGGGTATTAGGAGAGAATAGAATACATGTATTCCAAGGGATTTTTATTTTATTTTCAGTGGTTCAAAAATTAAACATGACGAACATACCAAATTTTAATACTATTGTACATTATTATTTCAGACCGTAAACAAAATTGCTGCACAGATTTATAAATCTATTAAACTGCTGTATATTTTAACAAATCCAATAAGCTATTGTACTCACTTCCTGAAATCTAACTAAAACAATGTAAGCCTTAATTCTTAGTTTATTTTTTAATGTAAACCGAACCAAAACTACATGTTAATGGAAATAACTAACAACTTGCAGTATGTAGTCACTATATAGACTGTCATGTACAGTAGTACCAAATTATTACCATGCCAACACAAATCAACATACAAACCAAAACAAAACTTCTACCTACAAACATATGCAACCAAAACGCATAAGGTAGCCGATACACAAAGCAACCGCCTCGAAACCAGAAAAAAAACACAACACTGGGACAATCACAACAACAGAATAGAACTTAATTCGAAATATAAACAAAATCTATGCGAATCAAATGCCACAAAGGTGAAAGGTTATATCCCGATGCTAGAATTTCATTTACAACATAACCAATTCGCAGTCCAAGGGAAACCGAAAAGAGAAAAACACAACATAGCCAATGCGTGTTCGAAATCAAAATAAAGTTCAAAAATTTGTAAATCATACACTTAGCTCGAACTATGAGTTTAAACAAGTGGTAACCACAATCAAACAATTCTCTTATAACAATTAGAGTTAACGGTGCCGACAAAAACTAACGGTAACTATAACCAAACCGTCTACGCAAACAGAGCCGTACAGTGCAAAAAGAAGAAACAAAATAGATTATGATTATTTACAATGTTATTCCAAAGATAAAAGATCCAACACTTATTCTGAGAAAATTACTAATATCTATTGGAATTTGAATATGAGACCTTAAGAGGACCTATAAAGAATTAAACTATATTGCACAATATAGTTCAAATAACATTCAACCAAAGTGATTGAAATCAAATTATGATGGTAAAGTATGTGTGGATTTGGAACTCTTTCATAAATAAAGAGTGTTCTCTCGTAGAAGCATGTCAAGCCTTATGAAAACACCTTGAAAGAGGTTTATCACACTATACAATGATATGATTTGAAATAAATTGGCACTTCTAAAAGTTAAATTTGAATGGTGAAGGATTGATTATAATTCTAAAAGTAACATCCAATTATCCATTTCACTATGCTTCACAAGCAGGGTATAACAGAATATCTTATTTGCAAGGAAAATGGAAATTTAACATCCAATCATCCATTAAAACACAAGGAAGCACAAGACAAACAAGACAGTAGGAATGGAGAAATCAGAAACACGTGAAGCTAACTCGGGGAATCGAGAAACATATTGATTTCAAAAATATGGATGAACTGCTAGCACAACAGGACAACAACACAAGACAGAACAAAGGAACACTTCTCAATTGCAGTCACTAGAAGCAAGCAAAGAACTAACTAAGACACATCAACAACAGTTAGAAAACAAGCACTAATAATCAGGTCACAAATATATAGCAGACACACAGATTGTTACAAATGGCTGATACTGGCACTGCAACTCACATCAGAAATCAGTTATGGAATGCAGGCACAGCAGATAATTCAAGAAGCACAACAGCCAAATCAGGTGGCACAATGAAAACATCACCTTCAGCCTGAAGCAAGGAAGGCTCAACAACAAATATCTCATCAAGAACAGGACAATCTAGAGCATTAGAGGACATACATCAAGCAACAAAAGGGAAACTAAACTACAGATATGAGTTCATCTATAAAGCACTCAAGCAGCCGCATCATCAATACACAATGCAACAACTGGAAATTACTCGGAGGCAACATCATCAAGAGAACCACATGAAGGACATTCAATATAAGAGGAAGGATGAAAACATGCATCAATATCATCAACATACCAGAAACCTTGGTTCCACAAAAACAAATCTAAACCAGCACAAACTTTTTCAGCTCTTTTAGTTTGACCCCATAAGAAATAATTAAGCAGAACTTAGGAAATTCCATAGCCTCCTCATAACCACAAAATCAATTCATAAATAATTCTCAACAGCTTCACTTATTCCAAATAATTGTATAATAAATAGTTTACATCCACGATTACATGATCATGAATCCCTAACACTCATCACACAATGCGTATGTTGCAACAAATTTTAAACATTTAAAAGTATTTTGGTTATTACATAAATTATATTTTCCATTTATTTATATTCAAAATCTTGGATTTAATTTACTTAGTTTAAAATAAGTGATGCTTATAAGATACAAGTAGAAACTATACAGCTTTCACAAACACAGGTAGAAACTATATAGCAGAGCAATCAAAATCACATTTAACACCACACATATGTTCATAACAGGAGTATCATAGAAACTATACAGCTTTCACAAACACAGCTTTCACTACTGATGCAAACAGTTAATAAATTTGAGTCCAGAAAAAACATTTCCTTCAAAATAAATTATAACCCCAACCTTGAGAAATACTAACTGATGCAAACACTAACTATTGCAAACACTAACAGTTCAGTCTGGTTCCAAATTAACATAGGGATGACTAACCTTGAGAAAGAGTTGTCTTTGCAAAATCCCGGATGATATAGTGCTTCGGTTCCAAATTAACTTGCATTCAACAACTGCTTACTGCCTCCACTAAGTAAGATGAACATTCTTGAAAACCTACATTCAGAAAACCAATTAGCAAATAATTTGATTTTTGTAGTTTCAGACTTAAAGGAGACTTTAAACATATTTGGAAACAATACTAAACTTGCAAAGAAAAGTTGATTCCAGCATCCACAAAGCCGATAGTTCTGGAAAACCTACATTCAGAAAACATAAAACATATGACTATCTCATACTCATTAAACCAAAACTCCATGGAAATCACTTGAGATGAATATGCATTACCTTTGATGATTCAGAAACCCTTTAACGAGGGATTTTGAATTAGGGATTCTTCAATGGATTCACGGATTAGGGATTCACGAATCGGTTCACGAAATAGGGAAAAAAGGGATTCACGATTTAGCATGGAATTAGGGTTTTCGTTTTGTGAAATGAAATGGAGGGAGAGTGAAAAATGACGAGGGAAAAGGAAAGAGGGAAATAAGTTGTCGCGCAATTTTTGGTCCGAAGTAGAAAATTCCATAGAGTCCGCCAAGCGGACTCTAATTAATAAATAAAATACTTAAACCTTAAATATATATATATATATATATTATAGATAAATAAATGGAAAATGTATATGTTATAAGAATAGAGTCGGCTCAGCGGACTCTAAGTAAATAAATACTAATTAAAAAATAATGCTACTAGATAGAGTCGGTCTCACCGACTCTAAATAAATTAATCAAACATTATTCAAAGGTAACATAACAAGTAGTGTCGGTTTTGCCGACACTGATAAAAAAAATAACTTGTCTTAAAAGATGTACCTAGATAGAGTCCGTTAGTGTAGGCTTAGCCGACACTAATAGTGTCCGTGTCGGTGGCCGACTCTAAACTAGGAGGCTAAAATGACTTATTCTAGTAGTGTAGTTTGCATTCTTTTCCTTCATCAGTTGCAGGAAACAAAATACCATAGTCGAGAGTTCCTTTCATATACCTTAGTATCCTCTTCGCGGATGCTAGATGTGATACCTTTGGCTTATGCATGAATCTACTCACCATACCTACATTGTATGTTAAGTTAGGCCTTGTGTGACAAAGGTATCAAAGTGACCTAGTAAGTCTTCTATATTGGGTTTGGTCGACATCATCTTTATCTGAATCTTTCAACAATTATAATCTGGGATCAGCTGGAGTCGAAGTTGGGTTGCAATCTTGAATCTCAAATCTCTTGAGTATTTCGCCTGCATACCTTCTTTGATGAATCATCAAACCTCTACCACTCTTGTAGAATTCGATGCCAAGGAAATATGAAATGTCACCCAGATCTGACATTTCGAATTCCTTGTTGAGATCACCTTTGAAGTCTTCAATATCCTTCTTATAGCTACATGTTATCAACAAGTCATCGACATAGAGACATAGTATAAGCAATTAAGTCTTGCTTATTCTTACATATACTCCATGTTCATATTTGCACTTCACAAATTCCTTCTCCCTTAGAAAGGCATTTATCTTCTTGTTCCAAGCTCTTGGAGTTTGTTTAAGTCCGTACATGGCTTTATGTATCCTATACACCTTTCTTTCTTCGCCTTGTTTCACAAACCCAGCTAGTTGTGCAACATAAACTTCTTATTCTAAGGGGCCATTAAGGAATGCATATTTCACATCCATCAGACACATCTTCCATTTGTTCATGTTTTCTAGACCAACAACCAACCTGATTGTTTCGATCCTAGCAACAGGTGTAAAAAACTCATCGAAGTCGATTCCTTCTTTCTGAAGAAATCCTTTCACCACAAGCCTCACCTTGTGTCGAGTCACTTCTCCTTTGGGATTCAACTTCACCTTGTATACCCACTTCACATCGATTGCCTTCTTGTCTTGGGGAAATTCTGATTTGTTTAAACTCTCGTAATCTAATTGATCATTAGTTGGTTCAATGGTGTTTGACATCAGATTTGATAGGAATGATCACAGTTCGATATTCTGTAAATGCGATTAAAGGGACTAAAACTACTCAATACGAGAACTGATCCTTAAACTGAATTAGTCGGTCTAATAAACTGGTGGTGATCAACACACTTGTTGCAGCCTGTTTCAGCAAAAATAAAACGGTATTGGCAACAGTCAATAATATATTATTGCATAACATTACATTATTTAAAACCTAGAATAATACTCGATTAAAGTTCTAAAACCTAGATAAGTACTCAATTAAAGTGATTAAATTGCTAGTAGATGGTGTTAACATATGTTTTCTTAAAACGTAGAATATTACTCACTTAATGTGGCTAAATTGTGTTAAGCTGATTTTACTCTCTTCCTTAAGATATATTAACTAAATTATTGTAAGAAACTACATATTTCTTAAGAATAGAAATAGATGAAGTTAAAATTCAAATTGTACAAGTTTTATCTTTCTACTAACTTTAGTTATAATAAAGTTAAAATTATATTGTTATTTTTAGCATTTTACCAAACACGTACTTTTAGCATTTTAGCGTGCAAATATTCTTAATTCTGAATGATATTTTTTACTAAAGCAAGAAAATATAATCCTAACATTTAATTTAATCTTCATTTTTGACCTACTATTAATTTTCTTCCATCAAAATAAAATTATATTGCTCAATTTAAAATATTCGAAATCAATATTTTGTTGAACAAAATTCACAAATAATTACGATCAATATCTTCCTAAGATTAAGACCTAGACTAGTTAGTTGGTCTTCTCAAGTGTTTCATTGTTTGATCATGGTCTCTCTTAACCAACATATTCTTGAAATACCTAGACAATAAAGTAAATTTGTTTTTGGGATATATCATCTTCTTGCACTATAAGGGCTCCAAGGGCATTTGCAAATGCAGATAGATAATGAAAAAAAGTCTTTATTGCCTTTGGTCTGGTCAAGACGTGAGGGAGAGAAAAACACCTCTTTGAGCTTAGTAAATGCATATTTGCATTCAAGCATTACTACTAGTTACTACAAGAAGTAGATACTATGACGTGGTCTTTACCACGGTCCTTCGAAGGACCTTGGTGATATATTAAATTCATGCGCCTATATATTTTTTTTAGTTTTTAATTAATTGTTGATAATTTATTATTATGATTTTTTAAAACAACCTGGTGATATCAATTGACGTTTCATAAATTCGACTCTCAGCGCTTTCTAATTTGTGATTTCTTCAGAATTTAGCACCACCTTTCATATTTATTTTAACAAAGAAAGATATAACACTTTGATTATTTAAACAAAATGTTGTTATATCTTTTCTATCTTTTTTAAGTTTTTAATTACTTAAAATTTGACATTTTTTTACTAAAATATCTTTAATGTAAATATGATATCACCATAGTTGACTAAAAACACCGCTGTGATACATTTTTAATTGTTTTTTTATTTTTTATTTGCTTAAAACATGACGTTTTTTTATAAATTTCATCGTATATCACAACGATTTTGTAAAACAATCACAATGATATCATTTATTCATTTTGCATAGAGCTAGCTAACTTGTCTCTTCAGTTGCATATTTTCATGGCTGTAATAGATAAAAGAACCCTGACAGTTGCAATCTTTGCAACAAGTAGTGTATCAAAGTAATCCACTCCTTCCAGATGAGTGTAACCCTTTGATACCAACATGGCCTTGTACCTTTCTATGATTCCATTGGCATGATACTTGGCTTTATTAACCCATTTGCAACAAACTAGGGCTTTATCTGAGGAAGATCCACAAGGATCCAAGTTTGATTATCCTTAAGAGCAGCTATCTCAACATCTATAACGTTTTTCCAACAGTCATGTTTTGAGGCTTAGTGATAGGTTATTAGTTCAGATATAGATGAGATGGTACAACATAAATGTTTGTAAGTAAGAGAACATTTGGCATATGACAAAGAATTAGAGAGGGGATAGGCAATGGAAGAAGGACTACATAGAGATGAATTGTTAGAACATGTATGAAGAAGGACTACTTAGTTTTATTGCACATCTTGCAATTCACACAATCATACCGAATTATGGAAAAAAATGAATGATTAAAAGTTAACAGGGGGTTTATGATGAATAATGCTTAATAGTTAACAGGGGGTTTATGATGAATAAAATGGCTAAGGCTCAACGGGGTTCACGAAGGGAAACATACAGATAGGGATGGTTAGAAAGGCCTTGGCTAAACAAACAACTTGCCTCAGTGTGTGTTGTCATGATGTGACGTGTCAACAGGACATACGCAAAATCAGAGTGATAAAGTCATATCTGACTGAACTCTCATGCTGATATTTAGTGTTTGGCTTTTTGTGATCTCACCATGTTGGTTAGCTTGCAAGCTCTGAAGCCTCCTCGTGTTATGTGGTTCTTTTCTGACTTGGTTTTTCCATACCGCTCTCTTGGTCTGGTGTCCCCAAATTGTGTCCGACTTTAGTTTCTCAAGGTTGCATCAACTTCCGGGGTGCCTTATCAGCCTAAGTTTGAGGGGTGTCATTCATCCACTACCATTGATCCCGGGCTCGTCCAACCGTTTCTCATCACTCTGTACACACAGTAGGTCCAAAAGAAAAGAACACAAACAAAAACTATACGACGACAACAAAAACAAAAGCGATGGAAATAAAACATGAAAGGAACCCCCCCCCCCCCCACACACACACCTGAACTAAACATTGACCTCAATGTTTAAATCCAGATACAACGGGGACTCACAGCGACTACTGTTGGTTTACTACACTTGTGTGGTTTCCTTCCATTTGGAGGTGTTGGTGACTTTTCCCTTTTAATTCTCCTCCTCCCCTACACAAAATTTTAGCACACACAAAGAAAAAGAAAAACGAAATAAATTAGAAATCAAACGCGTGGGTTGCCTCCCACGAAGCGCTTCGTTTAACGTCGCATGGCTCGACGGTTCATTTCCCTTATCATGGGGGGTATTTCAGGTTCAAAACCTTGTTGCACCTCTTGTCTACCACTCGAACGTTGTCTCTTTTATCAGTGTGGACTCCTTTGTGCCACGATTCCTTTTTAACTATCCTTTCAGTGTTAGGAATCTTTCCATTTAGGGTGGCTACTGGCAGTGGTGAGACTTTGATAGTATTCAATGTCCTGATTAAGCCTACTTGATACTGAGATTTTGTATCTTCCTCCATCTCCTGGTTTTCAATAGCATTCAATGTTATTTCCTTGTTGTGAACTTTCAAGGTTAACGTGCACTCATCCATGTCGAGCTTGCATCGACTCGTCTTCATGAAAGGTCGACCCAGAATGATGGGTGCCTCATTGTCTTCAGGTATGTCTAGGATTACAAAATCGACTGGAAAAGTCAAGTCCGATATTGTTACCAGCACATCTTCAGCTATACCATATGCATCTTTTCTTGAGTGATCCGCAAACTTCAGATTGGTCTTTATATCACTGATATTTTTAATACCCAGCCTGTGATAGATCGATAATGGCATCAGATTCACACTAGCTCCAGAATCTATTAGTACCTTTTTGAAGGTTCTTTCTTTGATTGTGCATGGTACTGTGACGGTTCCTGGATCCTTTTGTTTGTTAGGAATGTTCTGCTCCAGGGAGTTTGCATTATATTGTTCCTTAACGGATACCTGTTCTTCAGTGGTTGGTTTCTTTTCAGCCATTACCTCTTCCACGAATTTCTTGTACATGGGCATCCTTTCAAGTGCTTCAAACAAAGCCATATGACCCTCAATCGTTTTAAACATTGTCATGAATTTCTCCAAGTCTGACTCACTAGGTTCCTTCTTTGTCACTCTCTGAGGATAGGGCAACTTAATCACCGGTTTAGTTCCTTTTGTAGTTTCTTCTTTAGTCGGCTCGCTCGGTGATATCATTTTTTTCTTTTTAGCAACCTTTTTCTCTGTCGTCGTGACAATATTAACATTCTCTTGACCTCTCGGATTTTGAATTGTTTCACTTGGTAGGGAACCTGGTGTTCGAGAACTTGCCAGTTGCTGTGCTATCTGTCCCAGCTGAACTTCGAGATTCCTTAGGGAGGCGGTGGTATTTTTCTGATTGTTTCTAGTTTCTTCTTCAAATTGCATATTTTGAGCTGCCATCTTTTCAATTGCAATCTCCCAATCTACCTTCTTTGGGACTTGTTGTTTTTGTTGCTGATATTGGTTTTGATATTGGCCTTGTACCTGTTGTTGCCCATTCCCCTTCTGATCTTTCCAAGCAAAGTTGGGGTGATTCTTCCACCCCAGATTGTAGGTGTTGGAGTAGGGATTGTTTTGCTTTAAAAACTTGATATCTTCTATCTGCTGTGGTGTTGCAAAGCAATGAATCGTATTGTGTGGTCCATTACAAATGCCACACACATCGTTTGGTGCCTGTTGTACTTGAGCCACTTTCTGAGCACCTATGTTTAGTGCCTTCAACCTTTTCTCCACCTCTGCAGCAACTGCTTCTTCAATTTTTACCTGTTTGTTTGTTTTAAGCTTCAAATCAATTACCGTAGATTTGCTTGACACCCTATCATACAACTCCAGATGCTCATTTGAGGCAATTGCTTCAATTATCTTCTTCATACCGGTGGCTGTTGCAAAGTTAGCTGAGCCACCAGCTGCTGAGTCAAGGATTTGTCTCGTTTGAATTCGAAGACCATTCACAAACATTTGCATCTGCTCAGTTTCATCCATGTTGTGAGTAGGACAAGCCACTAGGATTGTTCTTGAATCTTTTATAGGCATCTCCTAGTGACTCACCCTCCTTCTGCTTGAAGTTAAGGATCTCGTATCTTTTCCTCAGTGACACAGATTCGGGAAAATATTCCTGCAAGAATGTTGTTTCCATCTGCTCCCATGTAGTGATACTGCCAGCAGGTAAGGAATAGAACCACTCTTCGGCTTCATCTGCTAAAGTGAATGGGAACATACGAAGCCTTATTGCTTCTTCGTTATGTCCAGGCATTTTCAACGTTGTGCTCATAGTCAAAAACCTTTGGAGATGCTTGTTGGCATCTTCATTCACTCTTCCAGAAAAGGACCACCTTTCGAGTTGATTAATTGTGCTGAATGCAGTTAAAATTGTTCTACATTAACCGGTTGGTTGACAATTGTCATACGACCACCCGCAGTGTTGTTTCCACCATAGTCACCGAGAAGTCTCTCTGGTGGTGGTGGTTCTGCAGCCATGACCTCGGGAGTTGTTTCTGCTTCTGAATCTGAATTCTCTGAGTGCACTGCAACAACTTCCTTCTCTGCTTTTTCTGCTATTTCCAGTTTTTCTCGCTTAGCTTGTCTTAGTCTAGCGCGAAGAGTTCTTTCGGGATCTGCGTCAAAAGAAAAATCTGCTGAGGCCTTACCTCGCATACACAAGTTAGACAAATAATAGAATTGACTAACAAGATTGTCACAAATAAAATTTTGGTTGACGAGCAACAAAATTTCAATAGAATAAAAATTAAAATAGGTATTTTGGCAATCCCCGGCAACAGCGCCAAAAACTTGATCGGAAAAATAGCAAGTGTACTATTTTTACCGATGTAGTAATAAGGAGTTTTATTTCCAAGTATCGATCTCAAGGATTGCGTAGGAAATACTTATTTTAATTTGATTCTATCAGAACAAAAAGATAATGGTTTGGTTGTTTTGGAATTTATAATAGTAAACACAAAAATAGTAAAAATAATTGATTAAGATAAAAGATGCTAGGGTGAGCGGTTGAGTTAACCGGTTATGAATTCAGTCACGATTTCCTTAATACATATGAAACATTCAATCACCTAACCTCAGAATGTTCTTACTTAAGTCCTTAAGGAAGAAACTATTAAACTACCAATTCTTACTCAAATGTCCATTCAATTAATCATTGGTTTTAATCATACAAAATATCAAGGTTTACGGTGATTTACGAAAGTTACTAGTCCTAGATGATGCATTCATAAACCCAATTGTGTGAAAACCCTACCAATCACAATCCTGTTATTGGAAGTCATAGATCAATTTGTATTTGTCCGATACAAAAGCATAATAACATCACACAATTGAATTGAAATACGTAACATAGTAATCAAGAAATCATTGGTTCAAATTCATAGCATTCGATAACATCAGAACCACCCCCCTAGCATCAGGGGGTTTAGCCTCTCATAGTACTTAAAAAACTCATAAAGTAAAGATTAGACATTACAAAGAATTAGGAGAGATTGATCTTCAATGGTTGATGCCCTTGAATCTCGCCGTCTTCAAATCCGTCGTATTCGCTATCTTCTCCAATGCAATGTTTTCTTTCGTCTATCAAAAGGTGCCTTCTTCTTTCTCTTCCAAGCCTTCTTATAGCTTCAGATGAATCTCCTCCAAGAAAAAGGTCCAAACTACCCTTAATGAGCAGAATCGGTTCACAAAGCAAAAATTAGGTTTTCCAAGCTGCGTCCAATCAACACGGCCATGTGTCACCACACGGGTGGCCGTGTTGTTCTCCATAATTAATTATTTTCAGCACAAGCTACAGAGGCAACAACACGGGCCGTGTTCCTACACACGGGTGCCCGTGTTAATGCACTGTTTTAATCAACACGGCCTTGTGGTGGAACACGGGTGCCCGTGTTGATCTCTGTTTTTCTTCTCCTCTTTTGCTCTGCATGATCAACAACACGGGCAGTGTTGTGGCACACGGGTGCCTGTGTTGACCTGCTGTTTCTTCATATTTTTGCCTTACAGAGTGTCCATAACTTCACCATTCTTGCTTTTAAACCCGGGCAATGGCCTGTAACAATGACACTACCAAACGAAGCATAAACGAGATCTTTTTGACATAAACTTGTAATCGAATGCAATGCGATACCAACCAACAAAACATGATAAATGACTCCAAAGCAACTAAAAACAAATATAAATCTTACCAAAGTGATGAAAATATGTCGGATTAACGGCGGGAATTCAATGGAAATGGTGACCGATCAAAGGGGATAGGCAATGGAAGAAGGACTACATAGAGATGAATTATTAGAACATGTATGAAGAAGATTACAATGAAATTTTTTGAGGTCGGTAGGAGGATGTTTGGATCTAGTGGATTTTCTGAGAGATGGATCATGTGTGAGAATATTTGAGTGAATGGTATTGATATATGTTTTCATGTTGTGATTAAGGGTGTCATCTATGACATTAGGGTCAGAATCGGTGACGGAAAGATTAAGAATGTTTAGGTCTGGGTTATGGTTTCCAAGGAGATGGCGACAAGGTAATGGCTATTGGCCACTCGTCTAGGCATAAGGTTATTGTCCACTGGTGTGACAATACTTTTTGAAAATGTGCATGAGTATGAGTAATGCTATAAGGAAGAGGAAATTTCTTTGTTTTACATAACGACATGAATCACACGGGTTCATCTTATTTTTACAAGGAATGAGAGGAAAGTTCTTAGTTATAGTTTCCATACTAGAATTAGACACATGGCCTAATCTCAGATGCCAAATTTCAAAAGAATTTGAAGCAACATAATTACAATTAGAGAGGATATCACTAGTATCTATCACATAAAGGCCACTTTACAATCTAGTTGTACTAATCATTTGCTTCGAATGGTTCTGCAAAGTGTGACATATGTTTGATGAATAGTTTAGATGACAATTATTACTACTAGTTAACTTAGTAACTGAGATCAGATTGACATGAAAAGTGGTAATGTATAAAACATATTATACAGAGTCAAAGAGGATGAAACATCTATGTTGCCATAAATTAAAAACATCTACATGAGAGCCATTAAATAAAGATACAGAGACACGAATAATGGTTTGATATGAGACAAATGCAGCAAGATTAAAACTAATACGATTTTTGGCACCTGTATCAAATATCTAAAGGTTATAATTATTACCAATGCTTGTAGTATAGTGAAAATTCATGATAAAGGGAGAGGTGGTTATTGAATTTTCATTAGGATTAGGTTTGGATTATTGGAGCAAGGCACGAATGCTTTGAAACTCTTATTGAGTGAAACCAAATGAGGAGCCTAATGAATCTTCTGCAGGGGACGAAGCTTTGTTTGAAGAGTTGGTATCTTGAGATTGGGAGGAATTATGAGCATAGTTTTGACCTTTCCCTTTATGTTTATAACCTGGTGGATAACCATGCCACAAGAAGCATGTGTCCACTGTGTGATTCGTTCTTGCACAGTGAGTGCATACTTTATTTCCCATTTTGGAGAATGAAACCATTTGCCTTTGTTAAGTTGGAATCATTTGGCATTACAAAATTTTGAGCATTAACATGTAATGCAGTAACTGTAGAATCTGTAGACTCTATATGCATGGTTGAGTTGAGTTCACGTTCTTGCTGAATAACCAATGAAATATCTATGTGATGTAGAAGATTCATCATCATTATTTGGGATTTGGAATGTGCAAATAACTCATTTAATCCTTTCAAAAACATAATTACATAATCTTGCTCACGATATGTTTTAGTGAAATCAACAACACCACAAGTACAAGCAAATGAGCATTTACAGCGAGGAATGGGTCCACAATTCTCTAGTTCATCCCAGATTATTTTCAATTGAGTGAAATATTCATAAACTTCAAGAGTACCTTGGAGGAAACAATATAGCTCTTCTTAAATATATGAGATGCGAAAAATGTCACTTTTGAGAAAACCTAACTTTGAGGTTATTCCAAACTACTGCAGTATAAATCCAAAGTATAGATTTTAGAAATGATTCAGAAATTGATCTCTGAATCCAAGAAAGCACCATAGAGTTGCATCAAATCCACTAAGAAAATAATGGATCATAAACTAGGGGTTCGAGAAACCATCCATCGATGAACTTCTCCTTGTTCTTTAAAATCAACACAATATGCACTGAACATGATCATGTGTGATAATCATTGTTTCCAATGGAGGAACAACAAGAATCAGTGTAGGGCTTTCATTTGGATGTAGGTAGTAAGTATTTGTAGAATTTTTGGAAAAATCATAATAACTCTGGTGATCCATAGGTGAGAAACACCATGAGGAAACACGTAGAAGAAAGAGAATGTTCAAGATCTAAACGAAGAAAAAGAAGAAAATAGTCATCAGAGCTCAATAAGCTCTGATACCATGTCGATATTACAATAAGAAGATAATAGGGAAAGACAATTTCCCATTTCAAACCTGACGTCCTTTTTTTAATGAATGTTGCGACGTGTTTTCCACGCCACAAAATATTTTTAATTTTTTTTATCCTTTTTCCACCTGAGTATCAGACTTCTATTTTTTTAATATTAAAAAATTATAGCGACGTGATAAATATGTCGCAATTTTCTTTTTTGCCACATGTTTATCACGTCAGAAAATATGTCTTTGGAGGAAGGATTTCTTGTAATAAAAAATCTATTCTTGATTTGCAAAAGAAATATATTCATTTGACAAATCATTTGATGGATCTCAATAAAAGTTTAACAAATGATGAATTAAATCTAAAAATGATTAGATCTTTGAAAAACGCTTGATACCTAAAGATGACAACTATTTTGGAAAAAGAAAAGTCTTTCAAAAATGGCCTTTGCAGCATTGTTCGGTAAACTTCAAGAACACGAGATAGAACTTGAAAACTAGAAAGACATTAGGTTGAAATAAAGAATTAAAAATGTCTTGCCTTAAAGATTAGAGTAAAAAATCATGATAGAAATCAAGAGGATGAGTCTACTAATATTGAAGATGATCATCTTATCAAAAGGTTTTAAAAATTCTTAAGAAATGAAAGGAAAAGGAGACCATTTAGAAATAAGCACCAATAAGAAAGTTCACATGCTTTAAATATGGAAAAAGAGGACATATCAATAGTGAATTCCCTACACTTGAAAAGAAGAATAAATTCAAAAGCATGAAGGAAAAAATGTCAAAGAAAACATATGTAGCATAAAATAACAATGAAGTTAGGTCATCTTTAGATGAAGATCATACAAATAAGGTATTTATGGCATCATATCATTCAAGTGATGAAGACCATGAGGTTGGTGATTCTGAAATTGATGATAGTACTTCATATGATGAATTACAAAATGCTTTTCAAAAATAATATGAAGAACTTTTAAAACTTTCTAGACAAGGTTCAAATCAAAAGAAAACTAAAACTAGAAAGTATGGCTAATGACACAAAAGTGGAATTAGAAGAAGTCAAAAACTCTACATGCAATAAATGTCAATATCATGAATTTAAAATTGTTGAACTAAACCAAATGATCAAGAAACATGAAAAAATCTCAAATTGGTTTCGAAAATGGGTTAAGTAGTCAAAGATATTCATGTAATAAATGTGGACTTGGCTTTTCTAATTTTCATAAACTTAGTATAAGTCAAACTATCTTTGTAAATGCTACTACCAAATTCAACTATAAGGAATCAAAGAAAGTACATGTTGTAAATCATCATAAAAGGTATTATGATAAAAATCATTTTTATGTCTATAAAATGAACCATGTTTTTATACGTACATGTTTTTATTGTAGTACAAAATGTCATACTTCTAATGCTTGCTACACAAGAAATTGTGGTATTTCTTATAGTTCGTATGTATGAATGAAGAAAGGATTTAACCCAAGAGGACCCAAAGAAAATTGGATATCTATGTACTATTAATTGTTTTGTATGTACTTTAAGATCATATGCTAGTATTGTCAATTCAAGATACAAGGTGATATGATATTGTAGAATTAAAGCTTCATTAAATTAAAGATGATTTGGAAAATATTGACATTAAATCATATATTGTGAAGAAGATAAGTTATTTTTTATTTAATGTATCATTTACCTTATATTATTATACTCTTTTGTCTTTTAATCATTTTCCTTTTGATAATGTTAAAAAGGGGGTAAGAAAGATGGTTGTTTTTGTTGTTTTTTCAGGATACCAAATCATAGCATAAATTGAAAAAGAAGAGTAAATATATGCAAGATATGGGGAGATATACAAGATAAGGATAACAATCAAGTGTCAAGAAATAACTTCCCATCAAATTGTTATGTCATTATTAAAAAGTGGAAGATTGTGAAAAAGTTGTTTAGTATCTATCTTAGTTCAGTTTTTATGAAGACAAAAGCTTATTAAAAAATATCAAAGAAGAAAAAATTTGGAATCAAGAATCAAGAATCCATTTTGGATATTTTGGAAGTAAATAAAATTGATCTTGATTCTAAGGTACACAATTGCAATTCACTATGTATAAGCATTAGATGCTCATAAAATAATATGCATTTTCATCTCTAAATTTATCAAATTATCATGCATAAAAATCTTAGAAGAAATTCCATAAAAAACTTATTTTTAAAAAGCTGCCTGAACTTTCTAAGTCAGGTCGGTTGCACTTTTTAAGTTAGATTTGATTAATCAATATAACAAAATCTGTTGTTGTTTGAAATTTGAATATCTATTTGAAAGTTTAAAATTATTTTATACTTTTTAAATCAGGTATCCGTTAACTGATTTAAGAAGTCTTGTACATAATGCAAAATTGTGTTTTTTCATGAATTATTGTCATTCTAAACTATTACAAATCTTGATGAAAATGTCTCAAATTTTTGCATCAATGCATAGAGGTTCATAATGATGTATATAAAGGTCTATACATCATAAAATCAATTTAATCTCTTACATACAAATGTTAATACAATTAAAATCAGTTTTCTAAGTGTTCATTTATTTTCAACAATATTGAAACTTTGTACATAACTTTAAAATCATTCAAAAAGTTTCATAATATGGTTTGAACACTTAAGATTTGTATACACTTAAGGAAAGAAGAATTATTTATTCTTAGAAATATTGCAAACATTGTCTTTTATTCAAAAGTATCATTTTGTTGTTTTTTGAACACCAAGTGTGTGGTGATAATTATTTGTAAATTGAAAGTGGTGTGTTTTCTTATTCATGTGATAATCATCATAGTGTTATGATTATTGAAAAAGTCCATTTGAACCGGGGTGATTCAAAGTCCATCATAGTCGTTGGTGTTTTTGTGAAATCAATGTAGTGGTGTTGATGATTATTGAAAAAGATCCTTTGAAATCGAGGTGATTCATTCCATCAGCGGCAAGTCCAAAACTAAGGTTCCTTGACTCATGACCAAAATTCAAAAACAACAAATCAATTTTATTCCATTGTAAATAATGTAATATCCCATATTCCCTTAAATGCTCAATTAGTTGTCAGTTAAGACCAATTGAGTTCCTATGTACTCTATCTATTATCATTTGTAACAATTAGAGCTCCTATGTGCTCTAAATCTTGTCAATTGGGACCAATAGAGTAACCAGTGAATTCTGAAGATATTAATTATTAATGAAAGAGACATATCAATATTAATAAGTACAAGAGAGGACATTTTTGGTAACATTAATAATTGGTCAATTGGTACTGGAAGATAAAATATCAATTGAGATATTTTATATTACTACTTAATATTATATATTATTTATATATACTATATAGTATTTTGTGTGGTGGGGGTTGAAAGAAGAAGAAAAGGATAAGGAGAAGTAGGTAAGAGAGAGTGAGAGATACCAGAAAGAAAAGAAAGAAAGGGAAGAGGAGAGAAAAAGGAAAAAGAGGAAAAGAGGAAGAGGAAGAAGAGAAGAAGAGGAAGGAAACCACCACCATCACCATCTCATCTTCATCATCATCATAACCAACTTCACATCTATATCACCATCTTCATATCCAAGGTGAGTTCTTAGCTAGTATAGCATTTGGGGGAAGAAACTTTATTAGTTTGGGGGTTAGGTTTTGTGTGTAATGCATAATCATGAACTTGATGAATCCATGATGAGCTTGTTGTTGTTCTTACTCATCCATGCTTGTATGTCTTGATACCTAACCTTCACATGTTGACTTAGTGTATCATAGTGTTGATACCTTATGGTTATGGTTGTTGATAATAACATGTTGATGTTGCCTCATGATGTTCATGATGTTATGTTATGTTGTATGATTGTTATGTGTTTTGGCATGGATTTATGATGGTGTATGTTTTGGTATGGATTGGGGTGGTTGAAATTGTAAAAAAGAGTGGTTAAAAGATGAATTTTGAAGAAGTTTGAAGAACCAATCAATTGGTTCTTGGGCACAATCGATTGGATGGATTTTCTGTTGAGAAGAAGTGGAATTTTGCAGGAACCAATTGATTGGTCCATTGCATCAATCAATTGTTTAAACTTTCTGTTTTTGAAGAAGTTAAAATTTTTCAAAGACCAGTCGATTGGCCCTGGGAATGAATCGATTGATTCCTTTGTACTCACATTCAATCGATTGATTCATTTGATCAATCTATTGACATGAGTTAAATATTTGATGAATTAAAATATGTCACCAATAGGGTTCAAACCCGGGACCTCCTTGGAATTGTACAAGCCTTACCACTAGGCCAATGATTTTGTTGTTGAATACTTATGCAATGGATAAATATTAATCTAAATCTTGATTAAGATAGATTAATGAATTAATTAAGTGTTATAACTCCGTTTTGGACACAGACGGATGCGTTAGAAAGATAACGTAAAGGGCTATTATTATTGTTCCATGTTATAAAATATTATGTGATTTATAAATACTATGAATTATATTATGATGAAAGTTAAATATTGTTGTTATGTTGAATGTGAAATAACATGATTAAAAACCTTATAAAGGTGAGTGAGGAAACCTAGGAGTATAACATGATTAATAACTTAGAAAGGTAATCTAGGTTGTGGAACATGTGTGATATATGTATGAGAATACGGTATTCATTCGTACGACGCCTATGTGAGGTCGTGGACGAATTGTTACCATGATTGAAAATGAGACGCATTGTATGGAACATGCCATATTATTATTTGTGTATTGTGGTGAATGAAGTCACCTGTGATTGATGGGTTTTGTTATGGTTCGTGGAACCGATGATTTGTGAAATCGATCATGTATTCAAAATGTGTGTTTTCTATGATGGTACACATCTCTATTGGTATGCTTAGAAGAGCAAGCATTGGGATGTGGGACCAATGATTCGAGCCTCAATTGGGTTTGAGCCCCAACCATGGCGGACATGGGGGAAAGGTGGACACCTAAGTGGGTTAGAGTCCCATACGGTGAAAGAGACTCAAAGTGGGTAAAGTCCCATACGAGTGATGGTTCTTAAAAGTGGGTTCGAGTCCCATAGGGGAACCTGATATCCACCGCGAAAGTCGAATCATACGAGCATGCATGAACTGGGCCTGGCTTAGACGTAAGTCCATTCGGGAATTGATGTTTCGTGATCTGAATAATGGTCGAGGTTAAGTTATGAGAACTCATATGCATGTTGCCATACAATTGCGAGATAGTTTCCCCATCGCTCAAGTCTTTGTTCCCTTGTTGACTTGAGTTGGTTATGAGTTGAATATTGATTAGAAAACCCTATAGAGCCGAGTGGAGGCATAGGATAGGAGAACTCACTGAGATTATTATCTCATCCCATTATTGTTGTTATTTTTCAGGTATTCCTTACCGGTTGAATTCAGTAGAAGCTATTTATGGATGTTTCCAGGGATGCTGTTTATCATGATCTTCCGCTGTGGAGTTGTGTGAAATGAAGATATTGCACATAGTTCTTAGATATTTTTATTGTTTAGGCATTATTGTATAACATGTTCCATTGATGTTTTTAGTTTGGACATGTATATATATATATATTAATTCCATTAGGCACTTATGTTGGATCAGTACCAATTATTAACACTTGTATGATATTATTCTAGATATATATTATACGGGTTGTTACAGTTGGTATCAGAGCAGGTCGATTCTCGACCCATCCTTGAAACATCATAAGTAAATCTATTCCTGCCTCATATGTGTGTTTAGCCGGCATGATTCTTAATATCACTGTATGTAGTATTGGGCCTGATCAACCTAATGCTATGTGCATGGTAGGTAGGATCATGGTTGAGCGACCACGAGGACTCCGAAGTGTGGGTGGAACTTGTGCTTTGAGAGTAGGCTCAAGCCAAGAGTTAGAAAGTAAGGATAACTAGGTAGCCCATATGAAGTTTAAGAGAAGTTGTAATTTGGGTATTATGGAATTGAAGAGTAGTGTATCATTTAAGCGATTCTGCGGTGTTAACAGGGTTGAGAAGTTGAGGATTTCTATTGGGTGAATTGTCAGAGCTTTGAGAAATGTGTGAATTGCTAGTGGAGTAAGATATACTCACTAATATGTAATAAGTATTATGAGTAATTCTGTATGGTAAAGGAGAAAGGATGGTTATGTTACCCATATGTCATAAGGTCTGGAAGTGAGGTAGTGTATCAGCGTTTCAGTTTATAAGGCCACTAAAATATTTTGGAAGAACGAGATTACTTAATGGAGTATATATATTTGGAATTGTACCTTGCAAGTGGTTAAGAACTTGAGGGATAAGGACGTTCAGTTTTGTTGGGAGCCTAAGGTAGTGGTGAAGTCTAAGGAGAGACTCGAGGACATGGCTGCCTATTCCAAGTGAAACATGTATGGACCAAATGGAGGTTAGAAGATAAACCAAGTATGTTTAGTCTTAGAAGGGAGATTAGATTTGGGATAGCTCGTTGTAACACCTCAAAATTTGCCCTCCTCTCTTGGGACTAGCTTAGCATATTGCATTTCATCTTGTAGGTCATTAGGCATTGCATATTTGCATATCATGTGGAAACAATAAGCAAGTCATCCTCCCAAGTCTTGAGGTTAAAAGATTCAAGCTTGAGGGTCTCAGGAATTGATCACTAATCATCTGAGGGTTTGTGCTTCAACTAGGGTTTCTTGGTTCCTCAATGAGATTGGGTATTATCTTGTTTGAAATGGTACATCACCATCATCATGGTCTTATCATCACCATGAGGTTCATTGTGCCTGGCAAGTTTCCTTGAGATTAGGGTTTTGACCTCTGGTCAACCCTAATCAGTTGTATTGTGCCAATCAGGGTTTTGCAAGGAGATGAGGGTTTAAATGGAGAGGGGGATCATCACATGGTTTTGATGAGCTTGTGGAAGGCTAGGGTTTCATTTTGGAGCCATTTCATCAGGAGGTTGGGGCTCAAGTTCATCTGTGCATGGCCAAAGTCATCTATCAACTGAAAAAGTCAACCAAAAGTCAACTGATGGATTTGAAGGTGGGAGATGGTTAGAAATACTTCATTCATGTTCAAACAAGTCTCATTTGACATTTCAAACATCAACAATGAAGAATTTGAAGTAAGGATAAAACTTTCCAAAAATAGAAAGTGACTTGTAATTCAAAATTGCCAAAAATGGAAAGGTTTTCTCCTCAAGTTTACATCATCAAAAATGCTTCAAATGAAATTTTGTCCAACATGAAAGTTGAACATCTTGCTCTCACCTTTCCAAAAAGTCCAAGAACATGAATTTCTCATGTATGGTTGAAAAGATATGGATTAATCATTGCCAAGATAATTTGAACTTCACAAGTGCATAACTTTTGAACCATAAGGCCAATTGAAGTGGTTCTTTTTGCAACATTCTTGTTTTGACATGTACTATCAAATTCATGCATCACATACCATGCATTTCCATTACAAAAAATTTGGACTTTTCATTGAATTTTGGAGGGAAAGTGGGAATTTGAAAATTATGCATTGCATTCACCTTTTACCACTTACCTTGGCTCTTAAACAACATTTCAAGTGGATTTAACTCAGAATTCGAGCACTGTAGCATTGCCTTGCATTACATGAGGGTGAATTGACAAATTGACATTACACTTCAATTTCACTAATCCATTTGCATTTAGCCTAATTGTGATTAGCCAACATCATTAGCAGCTCATATAAAAGCTAAAGCATAACTGTTTTCATGATTAACAGTTCAGAATTCTCAGATCTAGATCTAGTTCACCAATCTCTTCAAACTTTTTCTCTCACTTTTTCATCAAATTTCTCCATAAACCTTGCATTGTTCTTGATTAATCCTTCATCCATAAGCATAATTGGACACTTTGGAAGCAAGATCTATCCATTTTCGAGCTGATTTGAAGACTGTTGCAAGTTACCTCCATCAATGGCAGTTGGATTTTCCAGCAATATCAAGCACGATTGAGCAACAATTCCTCATCCATTCATATACCTAAGCCTCGAGGAGCATCTGTTTCTACCTTACAAAGCCTAAATCCATCAAATCCGCTTCTGCACTTCAATTAAGGTCAGAAATCAAATGTCACAATTCATGAAATAGTTGTGTGCTTTTGGTAGATCTTTGAACGTGGAGAACACTGAGCTTTGTATCATCAATTTTCATTGAGAAATGAATAAGATATGCTAGATCTAAGTTTGATGCATGAACTTTCCTTTGCTCGAATTTTTGCATGTGTGTAGAATTAGGTTAATCCAAGCTTAGATTCGTGTTGTACATTGAAAGATGAAGCCATTGATGTAATTCTTGTTAATTTCTGTGCAAATTTGTTCTTGAGCCTGTGAATCACGATGAACATGAAGAACACTTAAGGTTTCTTTTCCAGATCTATGTTTGATCTTCATTAGCGCGTTGTGCATGTTTTTTCATGTTAATCGCCATGCATTGGTTGTACCGAGTCCAGCGTGGTGTTATGATTGGTCCAAAGCGCTTCACGTTGCCACATCACTTTAATGAAACGCAGAGTTTCATTTGTTAAGGCGCCACTTTCAAATGGCTGCACGGTTCGAGCCCTGGCTTGGACAGTTTCACATGTGCCTTTGCCTTTTATTCCATGCTATTCATGTACATTCATCCATGTGTTTTTAATTTTTTCATCCACTTCAAAAATTCATAAGTTCATGAATAATGATCCAAATGGCATGGGAATTTTTGCATGTTGTTCCTCATGATTTCTAGTTTTTTATGACTATTTTTCCAGAAATTGTGCACGCATGAAAAATATTTTTGCCTAGGGTTTGTTCACATGTGTGCTTTCTTGACCTACCATGCCATTTGCTTTGTGAAATGATGGATTTTAATCCAATGATTGTGAAACTTTACATGCTCAAACTAGACATCCCAATGGACATTTTGGTATAGAGTTTGCATTTTTCGCATTTCTGGTTGTTGAGTTATGATACGGTTAATGTAGGTGTGACAATGTGTGTCACACCTTTGCTTTCTCAAATTGTTGATTTTCTTTGACATGCCAAATAAATGCCAAATGATGTGATTTTTTGCATGATGCTTCTTCTGGATGTTAGGATTGCTCATGATTGTTTGTAGAATTTTTGAATGCATTTCTGATTTGTTTGGTATTTTTCTTGCTGGTTGACCATTTGTGGACTTTTGGATAGTCATGAACTTAGATGATTTGTGAAATGCTTGATGTTTATCATATGGACTTGAAATTTTGCACATTGATTCTAGACACTTTGAAGTTTATTGTGGCTTTGATTGGATGTCTTTATCATGTTTGGATTCTGTTTTAGGCTTGAGCTCAGATGATGTATCAATTTGTGCCTTCTTTGAGCTTCTTTGTGCTTACCTTGACTTGATGAATTTAATTTCCATGCTTAAACTTGCCCAAATGCCTTGATTTTTGGTGTGTTGATCCTATGATGTGTGCTGTTTAGCCATGATTTTTCTTGAGATTTATTGAATCATTTTTGAGTTGATGTGGATTGGTTCATTCTGTTTGCTTCAATGAGCTTTCAACTTGAATGTTTTGCCTTATGTGCTTTGTGAAATGAACTTGGTTGATGCTATTGATATGAGACCACTTGGATATTGTTCCTAATTGATTAAGCTTGATTCATGCCAATTTTCATGTTCTGTTTTGGATTATTTCTCCCACTTTGACCCTAGGCCTTGTCCTAGTGGTTTGTGCTTATGGTTGAGTTGTGTTTTCAGGACAAGAAGGATATGGCCTTGAGGAATTGGTTCATTGGCTTGAGCTACCTATTTGATTGATGTTGATTAACATTGATTTGTCTTGTAGGTGGATTAGCTCCTTTGAGTTGAGCTTGTGCTTTGCCTTGGTGCATTGATGCTTGTCTGTTTAATTGTGTACTGTTGACTGTTGACCACTAGTCTGTCTGTTTGACTTTTGTTGACTTGTATACTGATTGTGTTAGATTGTTTTCAGGTACATTAGTTGCTTAAGTTCTTTGAACTTGCTTTTTCTGTTGCTTGGTTGCTTAACCAGTTGAGGTATAATTCACTGACTTCATGTAGTCTGGAAGACCTGTCCTGTTACTTGGGCAGGCACCTGTCTGAAGCCCTCCTTAAGAGGCAATGCTTGTGTTTGTTTATGTTTGTGCCAAGCAGGAAAAGACCTTTGATAAGGCAATTGGCAGATAAAAGAGATGTGCAATCCATCTCCTGCTAGTCAGTGTGTCATCCACTTTGCTCACACACCTTGTGTTGATGCATTGTGGATATTAACCCAAGATTTTTGTTGAGTCAGTCATATGTGGAGAAGAGTTCCAACTTTCTGAACTCCCACTTTCATTTGTCTGAAGCTCTCCCAGGCCAGGGATAAGAGCTGTGAGGTCTTACCCTCACTTCCCATTTCATCTGCTTCACCCTAACTCTCAATGTTAGGGTTAAGAGCTAACTACACCCGATTCCAGTTGGCTTGTGTTTCACAGCCTAACCTTGTGTGAGCCCACTTTGTTTGTATATAGTGTGTGCTAATTGTGTGTATGTTTGCTTTGTTTTGATTGTGCTGTTTAGGATAGCTTGCTGCTCGTGCAAGTTAGACAGAAAACTCAACCTAGGACCATTGTGGAATACATGATAACTATTAGGCTCGAGTCAGTCTCCCTTTTAGTTTGTCATTTCCCAGTCTCTGGTTAGGAGAAAGTTTCTCCCCTGTTAAGGGGAACTATGTTGCCCTGATCCTCATGCCAGATGAGGTACGTAGGCAGGAGATCGTACGAGATCTCTCCGGGCACCCTTTTCTTTTTGTGTGTGTTTGCTTGACAGTTGCTAGGCTCGAGTGCCAGACTCCTTAGTAACTTGTTGTTTGTTATCCTTCTTGTGTGTGTTAGGAGATGGATGTAAGCCCAGCGATTGGAATTCCGTATCCTGTTGTGGTGTGCTTGGAGTCCGATATAAGTCTAGCAATTGGCATTTGGTTTCCAGTGTGGGTTTGTTTGGTTCGGAGTCTGATGTAAGTCCAGCGATTGGCATTCGGTTTCCATGTTTGCCTGTGTGCGTGTGTTTTGTTTCGGCGTGCGTGAGCCGAACTACGGTAGCTCTGATTCTCATTCCAGATGAGATACGTAGGCATAGGATGCGATATCCTAGCGAGCCCTTTCCCCTCTTATCCCACCTATTTTGTTTCCAGTGTGTGTGTGTGATGTTTGTGAGCAGTTTCAGCAACCTTATTCTTTCCTTTTGAGCGTGGATCCCGTCGAGTACGACGGATGCGTAGGGGTGCTAATACCTTCCCTTCGCATAACCGACTCCCGATCCCATCTCTCTTTGGTCGCGAGACCATGTCTTTTCCAGGTTTACTTCGAGCGTTTCCTTTCCCTCTTTGGGATAAATAACGCACGGTGGCGGCTCTGTTTGTTTTGTTTTAGCCCGCCGATTGTTTTTCGCGGATGCGACACTCGTCAGCGGTTCAGTGTTAGTAAGAGACCATTATGGAATGTTGAGTTACCTAAGGATCAATTATAAGAGTTTGTGTTAGAAAGAGAAAGAAGACACATTATATAGTCATGGAAGCTCCGGTAAGTTTTGGTTGTAGGAGATTTGGTTGAGGAGAAGAGGAAGTAATTTGGATTTAAGGAATTCTAGTAGAATGGTTTTGTAATTAGAACTGGGAGAATTACCGTAGGAAGATAAGTCAACACCGAGTGTGGAACTAGTGTGGATGTTGCAATACAACTGTTGTAATGGGGTACATTTTAGATCAAGGTACAATGGGACCATTAAGATTCTTTAAGATGAAGTTATGGGCGTGCAGTTGATGATTGTTTGCATCGAGGATTTCTAGAGTATGTAGTGGAATGGAGGAAGTTAAACCTTGGTATTAAGAGAAGTATGTGATAGCAGCATTATAGTCACAAGTAAGTGTAATGGATTTCTTGTCTTGAGATGGATGTAAAGTAACATACATTTTGTGGAGTGGTGAGTCTTGTATTCTAAGAAGTTGAGTTGATGATAGACAAGCCAAGCTGGAGCATATGGACTAAGTGTAGGATGTTGAATGTGTTATGTTGTAAGAGCTTAATGGGAGACAATAAGGATTATCCGTGGCAAGTCATAAAGACATGTAACCCTGGTATGATGAAGGGTGTAGTAGGTATTGGTTTAGAAGAAAATTCCAGTCATAAGTGTGTGGCAATGATAAGGTTCATCTTAAGTGCATTTTATTTGAATTACAAGAGTAATATTAGCTTATTGGAAGTCTGGTTGTTATTTATCTTCTTGAGGAGTGTTTGGTTGGTTGATCCCAGAGTATAAACATTTACACCGTGTTGGAGCTAAGGGTGTCTTAAATGTCATAAGTGTACCGTTGTGGGTGTACAAATTGAGGATGGAGTTACAAGTTACCACAAGTCAGATTGGTAGTTTTGAAATTGGGATTTCTGAAGGCGTAGTGCATAGTTGGTCATCTGTAGAGATATCATGGAAGTCAGACGTGTGGGGAAACTAACCTGGTGAACCATGCTCAGTTTTAGTAAGTCTGGGAAGTACCACTATTATGATTATGAATGACTATAAGGAACAGATCTGGAAGAGACCTACTAAGTGGTGATCTGGAAGAGATTAGTTAGCTATATGGTATATATTGATAAGGTTTGAAGTGGTTGGTCATGGTATGAAATTGATTAATTCATTCGGATTCATAGACTTAGACGTAGACTCCCTGAGAGTGGTAATGGATGTGTACGATGATACTCTACCCTATTGGAAGGATTCACAAGTTATACTTCCAAGAAGGAACGAGGATAAGATATTCCTGAAGTTAAACATGTAACTCGGACTATATATTAGTAAGAGAATGAGCTAAGATTATGGAAGATGGGACGGAACGATTGAGATGAATGATTTTGGGATACGAAGTGAAATGTTATCTATAAATGTGTGTGAAATATTGTGTGTGACTTTATGACGTGTATGGACACTCAGAGTTACGCTCTAGATTGCTTAAGTTCCTTAGAAGTGGTGTCTCGTTGATGATTTAAAGTTCCTTGATGGTGTTACTTTGTTATTGGTCGAGATCATGTGTCGGGAGAAATCTTGAATGAACCAAAACCCTATAAGAGGACTTGATATGGAATATAGTAACCAGAACCGGTGTAAGACCCCAATTTTGTCCCTAAGATCCCTCATGGCATCATATCATTTCATTGCATTGCCTCAAGGATCATTGAACACCTTGCTTCCTTCCCTGTGGGTGGGATCCCTTTGAGAGTGGTTCTTGATCACCAAGCATGGCTTGCATTTGTATATCATTTCTTTTCTTTTTGTCACTAACCAAAATGTACAAAAATATGTCATTAACCCTTGTTACTTGCAGCTGAAGCATTTGCAGGTCAAGCAATGAAAGACATTCATTGAGCAATAGATGATGGTTATTCTTGAGATTTGGACCCCATGATCATTATCAAGAGTTCATATGAGCTATGATGTCATTTTGAAGCAAGTTCCCAAGTGGTAGAGGCATAAATTTCATCAGGACATTTCCAGGTCATCTGAAGGCCCAAAAAGTCAACTACAAAGTCAACTGTGGATTTGGAGGTGGGAAGTGATTAGAAATACTTCATTCATGTTCAAACAAGTCTCATTTGACATTTCAAACACTCACATTGAAGAATTTGAAGTCAAGTCAAAAATTTCCCAAAATGGAAAGTGACCCATAATTTAAAGTTTCCAAAAATGGAAGGATTTTGGACCAACTTCAACTCAATCTTACATCATCAAAAAAGCTTCAAATGAAATTTTGTTGAACATGAAAGTTGTAGATCTTTCTCTCTCATTTCCAAAAAGTCCAATATCATGAGCATCTAATGAATGGTTGAGGAGATATGATCCAATCATTGCCAAGTGTGCATGGAACTTCAAACGAGCATAACTTTTGAACCAAAGCTCCAATGGTTGAGGAGATATGATCCAAAATCATGCATAACATTACACAAAATCTCATCACATAATCACTTGCTATTCCATGCTTTTTTTGGAGGGAAAATGCAAAATTCAAAAATGGTGCATTGTATGGACTTTCTACCATTGCCATTGAGTTTAAAAGATAATTTTAAGTGAAAATGATGAGGCCAAGGGTACTGTTCACGTGTAAATAGTACATGCACCATGCAAATTTGATTTTTTGCAAAAACACCTTATTTCACTTAACCAAACTAATTATGGATTAGCAAGTGATTAGGAAAGCATATATATACTCTAATCATAACAGAATTGAAAGGAGGTTAATGACAATTCACCATTTCTAGATCCAAAATTCTCTCTCCCTCCAAAATTTTCTTCCATTCATAATTCAAAAATTTTCCAAATAGCATTGCAATATTACTTCATATTCTTGTTCCCTAGCATTGATTTAGTGCAGATCAAGTGTTTGTTCGAAGAATTCGTGCAAGAATGGTGCATAGCAAGTTCATGAAGTTGAAAATGGAAAGTCAAGATTAAGCTAGATCTACACGTGTGCAACCTTCCTTTTCTTCACCAAACATCATTTCAAGCATTGTAGAGTGGATTTGGATACTTACAAGCTGTGGATCGTGCATTTCAAAGGTTCTGCTCTTCAAGAGGTTAATTTTCGATCCTCTTATTTTTGAAATTCATGTATATATTTTGGTAGATCTTGTTCTCCTGGTAATTCTGATCTAAAAATCGTGTGATTTGGTGTATTATTGAGCAAGATATGTGTGTTTAAAGTTTGAGATCCAAAAATGATTTTGCTCGATTCTGTTAATTGATGATGTTTTAGCATGAAATGTTTGTTGATTCGTGTTCACCATGGCAAAATCTTGCTAATGATATAAAAATATTTGAATTCTGGACATTTTTGAAAATTCTGGAAAAATTGGATGAAGGTCGTATGAACATTCATCTTTTTCCTCATGAAGAAGATGAAGATGCATGCATTTCTGGAATTCTAGAAAAATTATGGCGGTTTTGTGAAGATAACGGCGGTTTGAACCGCCCTAATGTGAGCGCTAGGGTTCATATTGAAACGGTAACGTTTTGCTTAGTGCGCGCTTCATATTTAAATGTGTACCGGGTTCGAGTCCCAGCGAAGGCATTATTTCAAATTGCTTCATCATTTTTTGTCCTTCCCTCCATTTTCCATATGCCATGCTTCATTTGATTTTTAATTTTTTCTCTAACTTCATAAAATCATATAAAATTGAAAAATGATCCAATTCATCTCCAATTTTTTGCAAAATGTTACTTGAGATGTCTAGTTTTTTATGATCATGAATTTGAAAGTTGTGCGTGACTGGATTTTTATTGGTGCTAGAATATGTGAAGACATGTGCATTTATGACCTTGCCTTACTCTTTCCTTTGTGAAATGCTTGTTTTTAATCCAATGGACTTGAAATTTTACATGCTGATTCTAGACACATTGATTGATGTTTTGGTTTTGGTTTGGTATTTTTCTCATTTACCATTTCTGTTTTATGCTTGTGTTAACATGGTGTGACAATTTATGTCACACATTTGGTTGTTCTTACTTGTGCCATTTAATTTCCATGCCAAATGATCTTGGATGCTTCTGATTTTTGGTATGATGATCATGTTAGATGTCTTGAATGTTCATGAATTTTTCCAGGATTATTTGAATCATTTCTATTTTGATTTGGAATTTTCATTCATGATGTCCATATATGAGCCTTGAAATTGCCTTTGACTTCGTTTGATCATGAAATGCATTTGCTGATTGATTTTGATGTGAGCCTTTTTAGGACATGTTAATATGTGTTTGAAGTTGCAATGTGTTGAATTTAAGCTCCTGTTTTGAATTTTTTCTTCACCTTTGACCCTAGGATTTGACCTAGTGGTTTGTTGCTTACATGTGAGCTTTGAATTTCAGGTTTAAGCATCCAAGTTCCATGGTTGATGTTGCTTCATCATGTGAATGTTGATATTTGTTGTTGTTGGCTAACATTTGTGTGTTTTGTAGGTTATTGATAACTCATTTGAGTTTTGCCTTATGGCTTTTGTGTTGTACATTGGGATTGGCTGTTGGTTATTAACTGTTGTCTGTTTGTCTGAAAGTTGTACTGATTGGTTTAGCTGTTTCCACAGGTACCTAAGTTGCTTTAAGTTCATTTGAACTTTGCTTTGCTTTGCTTGTGGTTGGCATACCACTTAGGTATAATCCCTAATCTTCATGTAGTCTGGAAGACCTGCTGTTATTGGCAGGCACCTGTCTGAAGCCCTCCTTAAGAGGCCATGTCTTTGATTGTTTAATTTTGTGCCAAGCAGGTTAAGTCCTCTTAAGAGGCAATTGGAAGATAGAAGGGATGTGTAATCCATCCCCTGCTATTCAGTTGTGTCATTCACTTTTCTCACACCATGTGTTGATGCATTGTGAATAAAAACCCAAGATCTTATAGAGTCAATCATCTGTGGAGAAGAGTTCCTTCATTCTGAACTCCCACACTTTCTATTGTTTAAAGCTCTCCCAGGCCAGGGATAAGAGCTATGAGGCATAACCCTCATCTCCATTTCATCTGCTTCACCCTAACTCTCAATGTTAGGGTTAAGAGCTCAAAATACCCATACAATATTGGCTTGTTTCTAAAGCTCAACCTTGATTGAGCCTCTTGATTGTGTATAGTGTGTTCTAACTGATTGCTTGATTGCTTACCTGTGCATCCTTCATGTTTACTTGCATCATCCCATGTGCTTGATTTTTGCTTTTCATAGCATGTTTGTTTATGTGAGGAGTCAGATGTAAGACCATTTATTCGCTATCTGTTTCCTATGATCATTTGTTGTGGAGTCAGGTGTAAGTCCATAGATTGGTTACATGTTTCCTTGTTTTGTCTTGTCCATTGAGGAGTCAATTGTAAGTCCATTTATTGGCAGTTGTTTCCTATGATCTGGTAGGAGTTAGGACTAAGACCATTGTTTGGCATCCCATTTCCTTGGAGTCGAGTGTAAGACCATTTATTGGCAACTTGTTTCCTCTTGCTTATTGCATTTGTTGTCTTTGTTTTATGAGACTAGTGTAAGTCCATTGATTGGCATCTGGTATCCATGTTTTGTTTTGTGAGACTAGTGTAAGTCCATTGATTGGCATCTGGTATCCATGTTTTGTTTTGTGAGACTGGTGTAAGTCCATAGATTGACATCTGGTATCCATGTTTCCTTTGTTTTGTGAGATTGGTGTAAGTCCATTGATTGACATCCGGTATCC